>NC_133306.1:25409435-25434275 GCF_012295235.1 Primulina huaijiensis
AAAGAAACACATGCTCTTCCTTGATTGAGTTGTCAAGAGCAATGGTAAATTTTTTCTCATCCAGTTCTTGTTATTATATAGTTTCAATTGGAAGTTTAATAATAAACATTTTGAAACTTGACAATATGATTTACAATTACAATTATGTATACCTTATTGAGTAATTCAATATATTCATTCACTGAGCAACCAATAAAATCTGAGGCAACATCTTCAAATAATGTAAGTCTTGCTGATGTGTCATTATCTTGCACTGTCATCGTTAAACAATACCTATTGAAATTCACGTGGCATCAAAGTATAAATAGAATTTTTTAACATCACTACAACATTTGAGAATATGATTCATACCTTAGCATAATTTGAACAGGTGGTTTCGTGCAATTTGCACAACTTTTTCTTTCGTTGTTTTGATGATTGCTTTGAGACAACTGGCACAAGCTTCATACCATGATTTTGATTTATTCTCAATCTCACATATAGTTGCCTTAAAGCAGTAATGCATGTCCTGTGAGAAAAGAATAGAACTTTAATATTTATGTGTATTACATAATATCATTTACATGTACATATTTAATTATATATTTATATTATATTTAGTAACATCATCTTATGTAAATTTATTTTGGAAACCATATTCCGAGTTGTAATATTGCTTGTACCTGTTTCAAAGAAATATTCTTATCCATCAATTGCCTTGAGACACTTGTTTTTTTTTTTTGCACGTCATCGTCAAGCATAAAGTTATCATCATCAGATAATACCCTTTTCATAGAATAAATAAAGGAAAATAAATTGTATGGTAGATATATATATTATAGTATAAAAAAATAATAATAGTAAAAATGAAGAGGTAGAAGATACATTTTCGTCCCATTTCAAAATTGCACATCGAAAATGGAACTGCATAGAAATGTTAATACGAGTGTAATATTTTTTTCCATGAAATGATTATGATAAGATAAAGTACAAAATGATAATAAGGAAATAAAGATAAGTAGTTATCATATTTTTTTACAATATAACAATTTATCACAATGTGCAAAGCAATGATGAAACGAAGTTTGGAAAACCTGCTTGACTTGGAACCTCTTTCTTTCCTTTTCTTTCTTGGCTCAGATGTGTTCTCAGTCCTTATTATGTCTTTTGTGGCACTTGCTGCAAATGGCTTTAATATTAATACAGTTGACGACATCAAGTATAAAACACGAGGAACTAATTATTTTATGCGATTGGTGAGGCTCATAGTAGCCTATAAAGAAAAATTATACCTTGGTAGTTTGATTCTGACGACATATTAGCGATAGCCTTAGAGCTATTATCTTCAAATCAATCTGTTGATAAAAATAATTTCGGAATATTATATCGTATCACAATAGTGACAATCATGGAGTAAGAGGAGATTGATTTGTGTGAACCCATTAGCTACTTCGCTACATTAGTGAGGGAGAAATGCAAAATGTTACAATATTAAAATGATGATATGAAAATGAAATATAAAAAAAAAAACTAAATGTGTCTTGAGCAAAATGTTAAATGCAAACCTTTTGGATGAGGTAAGTGAAGGTGTTCGGCTCATGGTGAATTTCTCTGTGGATAAGCAAATTGGAATTAATTGATGAGGAAATTGGAGTTGCCAAATCAATTCAAATAAATCAGTTATATGTAGGAGGAAATAAAATACTACTTATCAAGATTCAAGTCACTCTACATATATAAACTTGAACACTGAAATAAAAAAAATATTGATAACAACACAGTTGTTTAAAACCACGAAATTGATGCAATCACATTGTTGAGCCAATCAAAAACGACAAAATTGGTTGATTTCATGTTTTAATAAAAAAAATCACCAATCATATTTCATCAACCCTAATGGTCACCCCAATGCTCAAGTAATAGTAATGCACTCACACAAGAAAGCAATATTGTGAGAATCAGTTGCATCCCCAGAACATGTAAGGTACTATGTGCACCACCCGCAGGAAGTCATGGCCCTGCCACAACTTAGCTTTACAATATAAATGGTAATTGTGGCCTAATTTCATCCACATTCATCGATTGATGTTATAGCTTTAAAAAGTGTCCTCACAGTGGCACCAAACCCATAAGATAATTAATGAGCAAGAATAAAATCGTGCCAAATCAAATCTAAAATGAGAGGGCACCAATAATTATCTATATTATTCTCAACCACAAAGAACAAAGATATAATAAAAATCCAAATGTCATTCTAAGAGGCTATTGCTTGAAGTGAAATTAATCAAACAATACTTGAACATCCTAATCTCTGTTGCTTGAAGCATACCTTGGTCTCTACTGTTTTAATTCGAAGAAATGAATAATCTGTTGGAGTTGAGAATTGTTGTCGGAGATGTAATAAAAAGAAAATGGAATTACTGCGTTGTTTGTTGACAAGAAATTTATTAGACATGATGTTTTGTGTTCCACATCATTATGAATTTGAAATGAAAAATGAAAGCAGCAAAACAACTAAATTAAACCCAGACATCATGGAACGATCCGGTCATCAGCAAGTTTCCACCACGGACGGAAAATAGCCGGTATGGTTTACGTTCCAGAGTTCCAGAGTGCTTGATTTCATGTTCTCAGATTTTCTCATCCCAGATATATATTCCATGAAAATTTGATAGTTTAAATTTATCCAATTTATGCAACTTGAATGGTAATAACCTAATAGGTGTTCTGAAACTACATATCTTAAGAAAATCCCCAAAAATCTAAGTGAGACTACATATTGGCCATCTATATGCAATATTTGGTCTCAATTTACTGCAACGGTTTTCAAACAAATCTTCATTGTTTAGACGATGAGTAATATACCAGCAAACAGAATATACAAACACCATAGTGACCATACGGACGTAGAATGTCTCAGCACATGTAAGCGCATTCCAAGAGAATAAATATAAGTAAGTATGATCGAAGTTAAGCAGAATAAAACTTGAGCAGAAAAGGCTTGCGTACCAATGTTGCATACAAAGGTATCTTGTGCGGCAACTGCTCAGCACACTCGAGAAGAAACTGCCAATATATATAAAAACATACGTAAAATAAAGCAACATGGGCTTAAAATTATTCAGGAAAAAAAACATATAATTCATTTAACATTAAATAAGCAAATATATGTGGATGACATGATGAATTCGACTTAGCAACTGATTTAGCAGAGCTGTACTTGTCACATGCCTCTAATCCAATCGATATGCTAATTGTTTCAATTGAAGCAACGAGCCAAAGAAGTAAATACACAAAACAACAACTGAACAGAAGGAATGAAATTAGTACAGAATTGATTGATAAATTAAGCAACAAAATAGCATAAAAAGCATGGAAAAATCCATACGGGTAAAATATCGTCATTGGAATGCAACAATTCACGACGAACAACGCCAAAACAGGTCTCTTGAAATATAAAACAACCAATGATGTTAGCAAGTTTCCACCACAGACGGAAAATAGCCGGTATGGTTTACGAGAGAGAGTTCCGATTTCGGTTTACGGTTCAAAGAGAATCGATCTCATTGCCTAATTAATTTTTTTTTTCATTGGACTTATCAAAATTCATTAACTGTATTTGTTTGGAATCAGATTGTGAGAGNATATATATATATATATATATATATATATATATATGCGAACATTGAATTCCTGGATGGCGTGGACTGTGTGTCGTATCAACGGCCAATCAATTACTTAGTTATCGCCAGCTTGTCCTGAGACCTCCACGCACCAACAACCTCCCGTGGAAACACGCGCACAAGAACCCCAGTTGATGATGCACATGATTTTAGATCCTCGCACCCAACGCAACCGAAACAAATTATCTGATCGAATTGTGGCAACGGGATCTCTTGTTCTTTCAAAGTATTCGCGAATCGAGGTATGTCTGTTTCGATTTGAATGTCGAAAATATTTTCCTGTTTATGGAATTACTTGTTTTTTTAGTAGCTCCTCCTCGTCTGAATTACCTATCAGACTCGCTGTTTACTGTTCTTACCCAAATTCAACAGCTGATCGCTAGTTGAACATTTTTCAATCAGGGCTAGATCGCGACAATTCTTGCCTTTTTTTTGGTTGAATACTTGAGTATTGGCTGAAGAATCGTTCCTTGTAAAATTTGAATTGTGTTTCAGTCAATCCCGATTGCTGTTGATTTTCCTCGGTGCGGAGGTCGGTTGGGTGAGGTGAATATTCTTAGATGCAACGAGAGATTAGTTCATTTTAGCACCTTATTTTGATGGCCAATAAACAGCAATCTTCCTCTGTCACCATTTCTTCTGACCAGGCCACGCCATCACCTCTCCAAGTCCCTGATAGAAAATTTAGTTCCCCTTCTTTTGCCTCACCCTCATCTTGGTCTCCACCACCAGGACCAGCGTTCCCTCCTCCTCCATTGGCACAGCTAAACCAGGCTCCTTCTCCATCAACAAGGCCTCCTAGATTATTATCTCCAGCAAATGGAATCCGAACTGGAAGCCCTGTTCCTCACATGAGCACTCCACCTGGTCCTCCCGTGTTTTCATCTCCGCTCCAGCCAGCTGCAGTTCCATATAAAACTTCTCCTGCAACTCCTCAGCCCATTGCTTATTCTTCTGGTTCATCTTTTCCATCTTCTTCCACTCCGCATTTCTCAAATGGATCAGTTGAGTTGCAGCATCAAATTTCTGATGTTACAGAGGAGCATGATATGGAGTCTCCAAATGTTCTATTCTCAGCCCAAAAGGTATTTTTTGCTTTTGTTCTACCATGATATGGAGTCTCCAAATGCTCTATTGCCTACCACTGCACTAATTGAATTTAGTCTTTTCCAGATATATTTTTTATAAGAAACTATAGTGTTTTATTGTGTATTTGATGGATTCATATATTTGAAAAAATTCCTGATGAACTGGAGTTTTTGAAAGAACTGTTACTAATCTATGTATAAGGGGAAACCTGTTCTCTGTTGTGTTATTGTTTCGTCCATACCACCTCACCTTTAGTTATGGAAGAATAATTCGAACGGGATTCTTATTCGAAACTTTGTCTTACTATTCGATACTATGTTATGTTGTTTGAGTAACAGATTAATTTGCTCCCCCCTTCTTTTTGATCCTTCAGGTGCTTAAACTGAAGAAGCTAGCCAATGTGCCTAGTTTAGGATTTGGGGCATTAATTTCTCCTGGCAGGGAGGTTTCACCAGGCCCTCAAGTAATACAACGTGATCCCCATCGATGTCACAGTTGTGGATCTTATGCCAATATCTACTGCAACATCTTACTTGAATCAGGCCAGTGGCAATGTGTAATTTGCCGGAGTCTGAATGGAAGTGGAGGGGAATACATAGCTCAAACCAAGGAAGAACTCCGAAATCTACCCGAACTATCTTCCCCTCTTGTCGATTATGTGCAGACAGGGAACAAGAGACCTGGTTACATTCCAGTGTCTGACTCTAGAACATCAGCTCCTGTAGTTCTAGTGATAGACGAGTGCTTAGATGAACAACACTTGCAGCATCTTCAGAGCTCCCTGCACGCATTTGTAGATTCCTTACCACCAACTACCAGACTTGGAATTGTGCTTTATGGCCGTGCAGTTTCAGTGTATGATTTCTCTGAAGAATCCATGGCATCTGCCGATGTACTTCCTGGGGGAAAATCACCAAGTGAGGACACCTTGAGAGCACTGATATATGGGACCGGAATATACTTAGCACCAATTCATGCATCGCTTCCCACAGCGCATGCCATTTTTTCATCATTGAGGGCATATAAATTGAATTTGCCTGAAGCTTCTAGAGACCGTTGCTTAGGTACTGCAGTGGAGGTTGCCCTGGCAATAATTCAAGGGCCTTCAGCTGAAGTGTCAAGAGGTGTTATTAAAAGGCCAGGTGGAAGTAGCAGGATAATTGTGTGTGCTGGTGGACCAAACACTTATGGCCCAGGTTCAGTTCCTCATTCACTTGGTCATCCAAACTACGCATATATGGAGAAAGTAGCATTGAAGTGGATGGAGAATTTAGGTTGTGAAGCTTATCGTCGCAATACAGTGGTGGACATTCTATGTGCTGGAACATGCCCGGTACGAGTTCCTGTTTTTCTGCCTCTTGCAAAATCTTCTGGAGGTATCCTGATTCTCCATGATGACTTTGGAGAGGCATTTGGTGTGAATTTGCAGAGAGCAGCTATTCGGGCTGCTGGTTCTTATGGTCTATTGGAGATTCGTTGTTCAGATGATATTTTTGTTAGTCAAGTGGTAGGCCCTGGCAAGGAGGCACACAACGATAACCATGAATCATTTAAGAATGACAGTAGTCTTGCTATAAAAATGCTGAGTGTTGAAGAAACACAAACTTTTGCAGTGTACATGGAGACCGGCAGAGATATAAAGAGTGATTTTGTCTACTTCCAGTTTATGATTCATTTTTCAAATATTTTTCAAGCTGACATCTCCAGAGTGATTACCATTAGGCTCCCTGCTGTGGATAGTGTTTCAGCATATCTAGAGAGTGTTCAAGATGAAGTGGCTGCTGTTCTTATTGGAAAAAGAACTATTTTGCTAGCGAAAAACTTAAACGGTGCTCTTGATATGCAAATAACACTTGATGAGAGAATTAAAGATGTTGCAAGTAAGTTCGGTTCCCAAATGCCAAAGTCCAAATTTTATCGATACCCCAAAGAAATCTCATTATTGCCAGAACACTTGTTCCATCTTAGAAGAGGTCCTTTACTTGGAAGTATACTTGGTCATGACGATGAGTGGTCTGTCTACCGATCTTTGTTCCTCAATGCGTCCTTTGATCTATCACTCCGCATGCTGGCACCTCGATGTCTTATGCATCGGGATGGTGGAACTTTTGAGGAGTTACCAGCTTATGATCTTGCTATGCAGTCTGATGCTGCTGTTGTTCTTGATCACGGGACAGATATCTTCATTTGGTTGGTATGCATATCTGTCTATCTTTTCTGTACTAAATTACATTTGGTTTGTCAGACGATTCAATTGATTTCAACACCCAGATGTGCTTGATTTGCATTACCCCAAAGTGTTTGTCACAATTTCTACAGTTTGGCAGCTTGATTACACATATATCTTTCGTTTTTCACATTCTTCTGTAGTTGCGTCACATGTTCCTCAATTCCAATTTTTCAAACTCGCTGCATTTGAGTAATATATGCGAAGTACAGTTCTGACCTCACATGTTTTGGTGGACATTAAGAATAGGCTTAATGGGGGAACAAAAACAATATCCTACTCTTTGTAGACCTCACCTACACTTGCTACTCTAATGATGTCTCAGATAAGTTTGTATCAACATGAGAATCCTATTTGTTTCATTAATTGAAGCACAGGGAACTGTTGTGCTATTATATATCTGATACTTTTCCTTCATAATAATGGATGTTTCTGATCCGGTTTTTGTAATTGTGGACACATAAAATTACTTTTTTCTTGCTGGTATACTTTTTGGTTTAACTTCTTATTGGGGTCTTTATAACAATGACCAATTTTATTTTTCCATACGTGTTGAGGGTCATAACCCCTTCCTTTTTCTAAATAATTTTTTTACCTGATTGGACTCCAAGGCTATGACATACTACTGACATTTTATATCCACTGTTTTCATTCATAATAACGGATGTTTTTAATCTGGTTTTTGTCATTGTGAACAAATAAAATTAATTTTTTCTTGCGAGCATAGTATTTGGCTTAACTTGTTATTGAGGTCTTTTTGAAAAATGACCAGTCAATTTTATTTGTCCATTCGCGTTGAAGGTAAAAAACCCTTCCTTGTTCTAAGCTAAAATTTATAATTGATTTTAGCTAGGGATTCCAAGGCTATGACATAAAACTGTCATTTATGAGTAGAAAATGGCAAATACTCATTTTTGTTTATCTATATGTGTCGAAGATCTTTACCCCGTCCTTTTTATAAGATAGTATTTGTACTTGATTTTGGTAGCAGATTCCAAGGTAATGAAATGGAACTTTTATTTATTATTACAAGACATCTGCATTTGAAGCATAAAGCACTTGAAAATGTTTGTAGGTATTTGAACTACTGATGTTTGTGGTTTATAACTCACCTTTTTTTCCTTCCAACCTCGGTCTGGCTCATAAATATTTGTTGTTTCACATTGGAAATGGACCATTTACTGTTCTCAAACCTTTTCAACATTCTGACCATAATATCATGTTGTAGACTTGTAACAACAGTGATAATTTGGGTTAGCTTAGGCATGGAGGCTGTTTCTGTATGTGGAAAACGAACATGCACGAGTGTATAAAAAGTTGATCTTTCTTTGGTGATGCTGTGCAAGATTTAGCTTTATGTATGTGGCAGCTAGATCAGATTTGGTGTGTCATATAAATGTGTCCAATATGACTTCAGCGAAAGTGAATTTGATTTCAACAATGAGTTACTGCTAGCAAATTCAAACCCTTTGTTCTTGTCTACCGTTGCGAGAGAGGAGGGATAAAGGATAGAGTAAAGACAACATTGGTGCTATATTTTATTTTTTCATTCCCATGGAGACTAATATTGGTGATTTATCTTATTTATTTTAACTTTAGCATTTTTTTCGTAGACCTTTCTCATCTTAGGCAATGTGCAGGGTGCTGAGCTAGCTGCACAGGAAGGAAAAAGTGCAGCAGCTTTGGCGGCATGTAGGACATTGTCTGAAGAGCTTACTGAGATGAGGTTTCCTGCTCCTAGGATTCTTGCATTCAAGGTAGATATTACCCTTTTTTAAAAAATGAACGATAAATTTACGAGGATTCTAACTTCAAACAAATAGCAAGTACGAAAGAAGAATATGTGGTAGACTATCTAGTTTAAGACATCATTTTTTGTATGATTTTTTTATGATGAATGGAATCTACAGTCTTCGAGGTTTACAACTGATAAATTAGATCTTTTCACATCCATCTAAATGCTTAATTCATTAAATAAATAATAATAAATTTATGGTTTCCTCAGGTTACATTCCACATTCCGTTAGTTCATCATGGTAGTGATTTTTGTTGATAGTGGGAGATGAGTGACATTTTGTGTCTGGGTCGGATGGGATTAGATTTTTAAGTTTGATTAATGTGGATTTAATCGAAGTTTGACGAGAATTGATCATCACACACCTCTTTCAACCCCGGAACAAAGACCGTTGCCACTGATGCTCATGTTGGCGGTGAATTTTGTGGATAGTGGGGATCTGATAAGTTAGATGTCGGGCCCAGGTGTAGTTATGTGATTTTGGGATAGTTGAATAGGGTAAATTTGGATTTAAATAAAGCTTTAATAAGAATTAGTTAAGATTATTTAAATCCAAAAAGTCAACATATGTGTTATGTTATGGCTGAATGAGTATTGTTTGACGAGGTTATTTAAGTACGTCTCAGCCTGTTTTGTATATGTGAAATTGAATAACGGAGTTTCCTATTGTCACTGTAATCTCTGTTCTTTATCAACGGCAAATGGTCAAATGCAAACTTGTTTAAACCTTGGGAGCATTTGATGTGGTTGCTTACTTGATACTTGATACCTGAAACAGAGGTTTCACTAATGTTGACTAACCCTTCTTAGAATATTTGCGCTGAATACTTCTGATTAATGACAGGAAGGGAGCTCCCAGGCTCGATACTTTGTCTCTCGGCTGATACCAGCACACAAAGACCCACCTTACGAACAGGTTGGTGACGTAAATTTGGTCTTGAATTTATGCCACTTGTATGCTTTGTAGTTATCCAGTGGCAGTAACTTTATCATTGTTGGCTGCCCCTTTGTGAGTGATGAGCCTGCCCTAATTCATTTGCGGATACAGGAAGCAAGATTTCCTCAGCTTCGAACTTTGACTGCGGAACAGCGGACAAAGCTGAAAAGTAGTTTTATTCACTTTGATGATCCGAGCTTCTGCGAGTGGATGCGGAATTTGAAAGTATTGCCACCAGAACCAAGCTGAGAAACTAGTTGAGTTGGAGAGTTAAAAATCATACTTTTTGAGTATCCATGTTCTGTCATGGCCTTTGCGGTATCATTTCATCAGTTCCTTTGCATGATGACAGATACTCATTCTCTTAGTACACTTTGATGTTTTTTTCTGTCTTAACGACGAACACAATTGGAGATTGATGCGCGGCTGCTCTTTTGTATATACTTTTTCCAATATTGATCGCCGAAGACATGTATGGATCCCGGATGCTATAATTACGACCCTTTGTGTCGCTAATTTTGACGAAATCCTCTGCTACATCATATATTTACATCGTACGTTTAGATTTACACAAGTAGATGTCTCATCTATGTTATTAAATAAATTATTAACTATCTTAAATATAGGCATTTCTTTCCTTTATTAATTTTTTGATCAATCTTAGTAGGTATACAGTAAAATATGGCATAATGTGGAGTTGATATTTTGAGCTGTTTGGTGCATGGTAATGTCTTAATTGTATGTAGTCATATTTTGTCGTTGGAACCATAATTTTCAATCTTTTTGTCATTTTGTTTTTGGTTTGTTTGAGGGTTGTCATGGTGAATTGAGGATACACCTGGTTAGGCTGGTTAGGCTATGATTACTTTAATTACTATCTTAAATACACGTTTTCAATAGTTAATGCATTAAACATAGTTTGGTACACGGGATAAAGAGAGATATTGATAAATAATCATCTTTATCCCATGTTTGGTATCATTTTAAAAAGCTCATGATAATAATATGAGTCCTTGATAAATAATTTTTTAGAAGGATAAAATGTCTCTTCTATTAGGTGTAATAATTTTAATTTAATGATAAAAAACAACACAAATGACTTAATTGTCCTCAATATATAAAAATCCTATATATGATCAAGTTCTAAATTAGTATCACTAGATGATAATTATATAAATGATTTTTATAAATATCTCTTAATAGGTAGAAATTAAAATCAAATAAATATTTTTATTTATTTTTTATATATTATATAATATGATAATTATATAAATGATTTTTATAAATCTCAATAAAATTATTAGTATCACTCGATTAACCTTAAAAATAGATATTTGACTTGACTCACAAAATCAAGGGCTCAATTATCATATTATATAATATATAAATTAGGTAAAAATAAATAAATCATGCAAACACTGTCGACGCATAAACAGATAAGAAATATGAACTCAAGCAACAACTTTGAAATTATAAAATTTATTATGATAAGGTTAATTTTTTCATTACAATCTAATATATAAATTTAATCACTCTTATTAAATTATATTATTATTATTTTTAACGCATGGGAAAAAAAAGCATTTCCACATAATAAGGTAGCGTGTCTTATCAACCGCGGCCCTTACTACGCCAACGATTCCTCGACTCTCAGCCTCACACACATTTACTCATAGTATCCACCCGCCAATTCTGGGACTGGGTGGGAACCAAGTGGAAGAGATGGCAATGGCACGGCCAGTTGAGTCGCCGGTGGCGGCAGCCGGTCACCGCTCCTTGGCCACCTTCACTGGTCTTTCTTCCAACTTCACCATCTGCAAGAGGAGCAGTTGGCTTGGAAACTACCCAATCAGATTAACGGGAGGTGGAGGAAGAAGAGCTGAAGTAAGAGAAAGAAGAAGTCTGTGTCCCAGGCCGAGCCCCGTCACGATGGCAGCTTTGGGTGGACTGTTGAGCGGGATTTTCGGGACAGGCACAGACACCGGCGAGGCCACCCGGCAGCTGTACGCGAGCTCTGTGGCACTTATCAATGAGATGGAGGCCCAGATTTCGTCCCTTTCGGATTCTCAATTGAGGGAGAGGACCTCTGTCTTGCAACAACGCGCTTGCCGCGGTGATCCTTTGGACTCCCTCTTACCTGTATGTACGACAATTGATCATCCTTAGCATGCTTGTTTTGTCCAAAAAAAGCTAGTCTTGATGGAACAACCCCGCACCTCACCCCTTACTCCCCCATAAATGTGATGCTTCGCTCTGAGATCATTCGGTTTTTTGTTCTTTTTACTGTTTCCTCATCTTCTTGAATACAACTAGTTCTTTCGAACAAAGAGAATTCTCGTGTTACTATCACTCGTTATTTATTGGTCAAACTAGTTGTTCTTCTGGGATTAAATAGTGTGTATTCTTGCAGGAAGCATTTTCAGTAGTGAGAGAGGCTTCTAAAAGGGTTCTAGGCCTTCGTCCCTTTGACGTGCAGCTGATCGGTTAGTTCTTTAATTTGAGTCTTATTCTTGTGTGAACTCTTTTTCTTGTTGATGGAAGAAATCAAAATTTGTAATTGCAGCTTTATCCCTCACACATTAGCCGTCTTGCTTTGAAAGTTGGAAGGAGGGATAAGGAGTCCTGGGAATTTGGATTATTTTCACTTTTCTGCGACTACAAATTTTTGATTCACTTTACCACAATTTTTCAATTTGCTTTACCTATGGAATCTCTGTTCATTCTTATGTTGCATAGGTGGAATGGTTCTTCACAAAGGCGAAATAGCTGAAATGAAAACAGGAGAAGGAAAGACACTAGTTGCCATATTGCCTGCGTTTTTAAATGCACTGGCTGGGAAAGGCGTGCATGTTGTTACCGTTAATGACTATTTAGCTCGACGAGATTGTGAATGGGTTGGTCAAGTTCCACGTTTTCTTGGATTGAAGGTTGGCCTAATCCAACGTACGTTTTACTCGCGACTTGCTATCATCACTTGTTGTTGGGAAGTCTCTTTCATTCAAATTCAAGCCAGTGTCATTATTTCTAAGACATCAATGAACAGTCTGCTCAAAGTACCAATAATCTGTTTTTCTTTTGAACTTAAAAGTCTAAAGTTTTGTTTGGTCCTGTTGTGGGAGACTAGAAACTACTCGTATTGTTTTAACATTCATTAACTTGACATTCTCTTTCTATTCCTCGACTACACATATTCTTTTAACATTCATTAACTGGACATTCTCCATCTCACCTTCTTTTTCTTGTCTTGTGTGGGCATATATAGGTAAGATGTGGCAAGGAGCTGGCACACTTGGAACAATAACATAGCATTATTTCTTCTCTCTTGTTTTTTTACATCCTTTTAAAGTTCGTGCTGATATCTTTTCAATTTCAAAATTTTCTGAGAGTGTTTACTAGATGTCTGATTTATTTGTGTTGATCTGCATTATGGTTCTTAAGAATGAAACTTCTATTTTCTGACAATCGTTTAATTTTTGGCAGAAAATATGACCAGCGAAGAGAGGAGGGAGAACTACTTATGTGACATCACATATGTTACAAATAGTGAGCTGGGATTTGATTACTTGAGAGATAATCTTGCCACGGAATGTGATATTTTTCTTTTTAAATTTCAATATCATTTCCTGTGCTTTTATATCTTATATATGTGAATCGTGATATATGTTTATTCTGAAATGACCCCCTTTCGATCGTACAGAGTGTTGGTGAACTTGTCTTGAGAGGTTTCAATTACTGTGTCATTGACGAGGTTGATTCTATCCTCATTGACGAAGCAAGGACTCCTCTCATCATATCTGGATCTGCTGAAAAACCCAGCGACCGTTACTATAAATCTGCTAAAATAGCCACCGTATTTGAGCCAGATATTCATTACACTGTAAGGTCTAAGGTTCTTTCTGCTTGTAGTTAGGATATCAGTACTCAAAATATTGATTAAATAAACTTTATTTTGTTGCATTGACTGCGCGACTCCCTTCTCAAAATATGATGAGCGTTTACCGTATTGGAAAATCAAATCCTTACAGAGCACATAATTTTTTATAAATTTTCTTGAATGTATGTTCGGTGTTTTATTTGTTGGAGAGTTTTCTGCTTGTAATATTAGTTTGGGATAAAATACTGTCGACAGTGCGCTGTTTATTCTGATGGCCAAGATAACACTTTTTTTCTTTTTCGCTACCGTTACTTGGTGCAGGTTGATGAGAAACAAAAAAATGTTTTACTTACAGAACAAGGTTATGCAGATGCAGAAGAAATTCTGGAAGTAAAAGATTTATATGATCCAAGAGAGCAGTGGGCATCATACATATTAAATGCAATCAAAGCCAAGGAACTTTTTCTTAGAGATGTGAACTATATAATCAGAGGGAACGAAGTTCTTATAGTGGATGAGTTTACTGGCCGAGTAATGCAGGTAAACTTATATTATTTTATTATTGGGTGCTCGGAGGACAAATGAAAGAAGAAACATGATTGTATTTTCATTTATCATCATCATGAATTAGATATTGTTTTTTTAAAAAAAACCTTAAACATTCTTTTGANATATTTGGTTTCCAAGTTTAGCTATTGAATAAATGCTTGATGACATTTAAATTTTCTAACGTATCTATATTGTAATAAAAAAATTAAGATACCAAAGAAAAAAAAGAAAGACATCATGAATTAGTTTTAAATTGCACATAGGGGAGACGCTGGAGTGATGGACTTCATCAAGCAGTTGAAGCAAAAGAAGGACTGCCTATACAAAATGAAACAGTGACCTTGGCTTCTATCAGCTACCAAAACTTCTTTCTGCAGGTTAGTGAATCCTCTTGAATAACTAACGTACACTATTATCTATCAGTCAATTGTGGGTTTACTCTTTTTGACACTGGAAGATTTTGATGTTTGGCTTAAATGATTGATTTAGTTTCCAAAACTTTGTGGCATGACTGGCACGGCTGCCACCGAAAGCGCAGAGTTTGAGAGCATATACAAACTCAAAGTGACCATTGTTCCCACAAACAAACCCATGATTAGAAAGGTCCTTTTCTTAATTCTTGCCATCCCTTGGAATAATTATACTTCTTATTTTATTTATTTAATCCATTGAATATCTATCGAGTGGCAAGCAAGTGAAAATGTTGGAGCATGTCTCTACTGCAAGAATTTCTGGATGATATAATGGAATTTATGATAGTTAGACTTTACTAAAGGTTCACCGGTTATTATTATTATTATTATATTTTTATGTTGGTTTTATGTCTTAGAACTCCCTCTTAACTTTTCTCTTCCCCATGCCTTCATGCCTCAAAGGATGAGTCAGATGTAGTGTTTAGGGCAACTACAGGGAAATGGCAAGCAGTCATAGTAGAGATATCTCGGATGAACAAAGCAGGCCGGCCAGTGCTTGTGGGAACAACTAGTGTTGAGCAAAGTGATGCCTTATCTGCTCAACTTCGTGAATCTGGAATCCCCCATGAGGTGACTATTTAATACGGCATGTTCTTCTAATCTCGACCTGTTAGTTTTCTTTTATTGTTTTTTTCTTGGTGGAGCTTTCTTAAGTTGGTGTATGTCTTTAAAGGTTCTGAATGCAAAACCAGAAAATGTGGAAAGAGAAGCTGAAATTGTGGCTCAGAGTGGTAGACTAGGGGCAGTAACAATCGCAACAAACATGGCTGGTCGTGGTACTGACATAATCCTTGGTGGTAATGCTGAATTTATGGCAAGGTTGAAGTTACGTGAGATGCTGATGCCAAGGTATCTTTGCAGTCTCAATCTTATGCAGTACTCAGGTTCAAAAAATTAGTCTTAGGTGATTTGCATCAGTGTTGCCTTTGGGAGTTTTAGGCTATAATCTTTATTTTAGGTTTTATATTATGTCATTGTACATTTCGAATTGCAAGTATACATACATGTTTGGGGATTGACAAAGGCTCATCATGGTTCAAGGAAATCATCAGAATCCTCGAATCATGCCATATAAGGCATTTTATAAATAATTTTTGGATTTATTGAAATAAATATTTCCAAATTTTGGAACATTGTGTCATGTCCGAAACGAAATCTTTGATGCGTCCACATTCAGGGGTGTTATCTTGATGTCAGGAGAAGAAGATTTTAAGCACGTGCAAAATGTTGACTTATTTTTTGTGTGTACATTTTGATAACTGAACAGAGTTGTAAAGCCTGCTGAAGGAGGTTATGTTTCAGTTAAGAAACCTTCTCCGAAGAAGACATGGAAGGTTGGTGTTTGCTTGATTTCTTTTTACTATCCTGTTCTCTTGTGCATGATCAAAACCTTGATTTCCCAGGTAAATGAGAGGCTATTTCCATGCACGCTATCCAAAGAGAGCTCTAAACTGGCCGAGGAGGCTGTACAGTTGGCAGTCACAACATGGGGTCAGAGGTCATTGACTGAGCTTGAAGCTGAAGAGCGGCTGTCGTATTCTTGTGAAAAGGTGATTTTTTTTTTAGAGTTCCTCTTGCCTGAAAATTATTAAAATCTGTGGTTAGAATGGACATAAGCATATTATGAATAAAGTACGTCCAAACTAATCATTTTAACGCTTGAATGCCTAGGGTCCTGTTCAGGATGAAGTCATTTCAAAGCTCCGCATTACTTTTCTTAACATTGTTGGGGAGTATAAGGTTTACACAGAAGAAGAGAGGGAGAAGGTAATTGGTTCTCAGCAGATTCATTTCTTATGTAAAGTAACAGCTGTTATTCTCAATGGAATGATTTTGTCTTTGTCTTGTGTATCTTTTTTGAGTCCTACCCTACTCTCTTTCCAATTTTGTTCTGGTAGCATATGATCCATTGCATACAAGAGGCCAAAAATCAGTTAGAGCTTGTTCTTTGATCAAAATATTAAATCGGCAGATGCAAGGCCATATCTGTCATTTGCAACAATTTTTAGTTATATGGAGAATAGCAGTCGAGTTTATAATAATAATAAAAAAAGCTGTCGAGGTAATGTGTGAGAAATGATAGTTAATTTTGGATGATCTTGGTTTTATATTTGAACTTTGAAGGCAGAGAAACAAAATTATGCAAAGAGTTGACGTGTACAATTTGCATAATATATATTTTACCTGCATTATAATTGGGATATTAGCTCTATTGACCTTATAGTTGGCTTTCCTAGAATAGGTTCTATATGCTTCATATAAACACCTCTTGGATATATGAAAATCATTAAGCCAATTTGTTAATTCAAAAGAATGTAGGAAAGAAGAGTTAAAGAAGGGGCTCGTGTGGTGTAGGACACGGCTCGGATACCTATCAGGTACATACATCATGTGATATGTCCAAAAATTAAAAGGAGAAAAACCCATTATGGAGTCGACAAGTCTATGTGAAGTAGCAGAGGCGTTTGGATATGTCAGGATTTTATTATTTTCTGAAAATTTAGGTAAAAAGTTACAAAAATCCACTTTTCAAAATAATTTCTTTTTGTCTATATGTCTTGAATGATGATTTAAATTTTAATAATCGAAAAAGCAATGCTTCTAATATTTTTGTACGTGTTTGATTTATTTGACTATGCTCTCAATTTTAAATTTGTGTGCTTAAATGTATTATAGTGTTATATTTGTCATGTTATATTCTCAATGTTTTAAATATCAATGTTGTTGCGTCTTTGTCTGTGTTTTTTGTGCTGCTGTGTTTGTGCTCAAGCAGCACAAGAGACACCATCTGAACCCAACAACTAAGATGGGGTCTTCTGATGCACCTAAACGGATGCACCTAACTGAATTTGCAATTAATATGCATAAATGATGACATCACATTAGCATGAGAAACCTTAGAAGAAATGGAGTACAAGATTCAGTCCATTAAAATTTAAAAAATGCATAACATGATGAATGATATGACTTCATTTATTAAAAAACTTTTTTTCCCCAAATTACCAGCTGCTTAGCACAGTGCTGTATGCATAGCGTAAGAAGTCTCAGCTTGTAACCCTGAATCATAAACAAAAATAACATTTACAATCCTGGGAAGACTTTATCTTTCCTCCAACCATGTTGTAATGGAATTTTCCCATTTTGGTGATCAGGTTGTGTCAGCAGGTGGGCTTCATGTTGTGGGTACGGAGCGCCATGAGTCACGCCGAATTGACAATCAGGTTTGGTTCTTTCATTTTGATGAGTTCAGTCATGGTGACAAATTACCACAAACTTTTGTGCTAATTTTAACTAAGTTGTTTAATTTGGCTTCTATATTTTCTACTTTATCATGTTATTTGTTGTGCAGCTGCGTGGCCGTAGTGGCCGACAAGGAGACCCTGGAAGTTCCCGGTTTTTTCTTAGTCTTGAAGATAACATCTTTCGCATATTCGGTGGAGATAGAATTCAGGTTCTTTTTGTCTTCAAGCTTATCACTATTGACCAGGAAATTGCTGTGAAGAGTTTGACGCTATTCCCGTATGTAGGGTTTGATGAGAGCTTTTAGAGTTGAAGATTTACCAATTGAATCCAAGATGCTGACAAAAGCACTGGATGAAGCTCAGAGAAAAGTGGAAAATTACTTTTTTGACATTAGAAAGCAATTGTTTGAATATGATGAGGTTTTGAACAGTCAAAGAGATCGGGTATACACTGAGAGAAGAAGAGCATTGGAGTCCGACGATCTCCAATTTCTCCTTGTCGAATATGCTGAATTAACAATGGACGATATACTGGAGGTGTGATTAACTGTTTAACTTTGATCTGACTTTTGCCTTTATACAATTCAACCAGCGGCTGTAACTTTTTTATTTAACAACTTCATAGGCAAATATTGATTCTGATGCTCCAAGAGAGAGCTGGAATTTTGAGAAGCTTGCTGCAAAACTTCAACAGTAAGCTTCATACTACAGTTATGTTAGAGTATTTCTAATTTGTATGCATCACTTTGAAATTTTAGTCTCACCTACTTGCTCTGACCAGAATAATTAATTATTTATTCTTATGATCAGTTACTGCCTGTCGTAACCTGGTTTCATATTATGCGAAACATGTATGCCTTTGTTGTGCTGATATTCTATTGTGTGTTTAAATTCACAAGGTATGATCACTAAGGGTATTAACTTCTTCGATCTTCCTTGGGCTTTATTTATTTGTTCAGGAATAATTAACAGAACTGTTGTTATTTTTTGACTTGTTTATATTTCATTTGTAGATATTGCTATCTTTTGAATGATTTGACCCCTGAATTACTTGGATCTAATTGCTCCAATTATGATGAATTAAAAGAATACCTTCACCTTCGTGGACGTGAAGCATATATGCAGAAACGGGTAAGTAATTTGCAATATCACTTTGTGTGATGTGTTTCTATTCGTTTATGCACACCAGGTTGAATAGCTATACTGGCCAAATGTAAACACATGTTATCGTATTATCGGTTATGGATCATTATTTCTTTCTATTTATACCAGGAAATAGTGGAGAAAGAAGCTCCTGGTTTGATGAAAGAAGCAGAAAAGTTCCTTATATTGTCCAACATAGATCGCTTATGGAAGGAACACTTGCAAGCACTCAAATTTGTACAGCAGGCTGTAGGTTTGCGGGGATATGCACAGAGAGATCCACTTATTGAGTACAAACTTGAGGGCTACAATCTTTTCATAGACATGATGGCGCGTATAAGAAGAAATGTTATATATGCTATTTACCAGGTATAGAGTTCAACACTACTTTATTTTTTTACTTGAGATCCTGATTCAATTTTCCATCGACTTGCATTTCAATCTCGACTTCCACACTTGCTGAAACAATGTCATTTTCTTTTGCACTTCCCCCAGTTCCAGCCAGTTTTGGTGAAGCAGAAAAATGAACAACGTTCGGAAGGTGTTAAATCTGATGCTAAGAATCATGATGATATGAATCCAGTCGTCACTTCCATGCCCTCTTCATAATATTTGGGTCGATGGGCAATCAAATGAATACCTTGTCATGTGGATTAATGAATCCTGAATTGTAAATGCCATTCTTCTGGAGGGTAAGCCGTACCATTTGGTGGTAAGGTGGTCAATTGTGGATTGTGTCAGGAATTCTATCAATGCGGTCAAGATACAATGGGATCTAAAATATCAATGAAAGGAAACAATGTATCTTCTGCTTTAGTTCTTGTTGAGGCAGCAGATTCGTTGTCATTTGAGGACTCATCTGAGAAGGCAAGTGAGTTCAAGGCCACTTGTCTTTTGGAAAAGACTTCTTTTACTCTGGCATCAACATGAATCTGAACGCCTACTTTATACCTTCTCATATTTCATAATGTTAAAGAATAATTTGAGTTCTACGTTGTTTTTAAACTGTATAAGAATGTTTTGTTCGTCTTTTTGTCTGGAAAATAGGAGGTTGAATGTCATTTGAACAGAAATGCTAAAACTGATGTAGGCTTGGTTCTATTAATTCACACGAGAAATTCTCTGACGTGTTTGTTTAAATATATATTAAATTTCTTTGCCAAAAAAGAAAAAGAAATCTATGAAATTTCTGAGTGTTCTCTAAAACTCGTAGCAAGCAAGCAGCATGTACAATCAATGTAGCTAGTAATGCCCTTTTTGCCTTGTGTGAAGCGTCAAAGGGGGTTCTCTTCTACACGCCTGATGATACCAATGACATAATTTAAATGTACGAGTAAAAGAGAAACCTCTGTGTGAGATATTTAATCAATATCTTCCATATAAAATAGAACTAGAAGCAAGTATAAATAAATAAAAATAGATTTTCTCCAAGGCTGAGAGGAGAGCTATATTTGTAATGTTTGTTTCCCCTGTCATCTAGGAGAATCCTCGGAACCATCGCTCCTTAAAACTGAGCACAAGACCTGCCTAGATATATAGCTTTCCATTTCTCTGGAGACTTGAGTCAACTTCAGATCAAAACCGCTTCTATAGTTGTGCTTTGGTGATGGACCGCCAGCACCACCAGAACCAGGTTGCTGTGTTGGGGAGCATGAAAGTCGTTTTCTTGGACTTGAAAACTGTCTGGGTGAGTTTAAAAACCTTCCTTTTGAAACGAGAGGCAGAGGCATCAGGCTTAACACTCCTGCATCTTTGTTATCTGCTTTCACAAGTGGTCCACTTTTTATTTCTAGAGGCAAGGGCTTAAGCGAATCACTTTTTAGAGTTAAGGGTTTGTGCTTCAGTTGTCTTTCCCTTGCCTTGTCAGCTGCAAGTATAGCTTTATCTCGACTCAGTTTTATTAGTTTCCATGGGTCAATGCTTGCACGGAAACCTTTCTTTTTGTTCAAGATGGACAATGATTCTGGTTCATCATCAACCTTTATGGACAATTTTTGTGGGTTCTGGAAATCAAACCAAAATTATGTACTTCATCTCAGTAAATCACAATGTAATAGGAAAAGATAAATACAACCTACTACATGTACCTGATTTATCCTTCCACCTTTGTATATCATTCGTGATAGAAATGAAGGCTTTTCAGGTGAATCGTAGTCAATACTCTCATCAGAAGAAAAGTCTGAATCAGAAGCTGAATCCGAATCTTCAAGTGACTCAAGTTCTACAAGTTGGTTCTCTTCTTTCATTGCGAGAATGTAATCATAAGTCGATATTCCCTGTCAAGAATGGTGGCATTAATCTTGAATTATCTATCCCATTACTTGATCAAACTGTCCGTGGAACAGTATTAATAAATGAATATGACCAAAGTCTGTTAAAAGCTTTCTTTTTCAGTTATATAAGGATGCATATATTGCTTTTGCTGTACCTTTCTGATTAGAACTAGATGGAAGAAAAAAAGTTGCCCCAGTGCAACCGTGCTATAGGCCGTCACCAAAACCAATAAAATCTGTAATTCAATAACTGAGTTAAAAGTACTTGAGGAGGGGTGTGGTGTCTAAAAGGGAACCTATGAGAAAATTACTGATGCGGCTGCAAGAACTCCTCTAGGGAAGTTCTCATAGTGTCTTCTCTTCAACTCTTGTTCCATCCCTTTGCTATCAGAAAAGCACCTGACAAATACCACAATCGCAGTTCCCCCTTCCACGGAAAGCTGCAGCAACATAACTAGCACATCATCTCGAGAATGTTAATGAATTGAATAATATGTTTAGCGCTTGATCAGGAAGTTAACTAACCATTATCAAGACAAAAGTCATCAAAAGAATGAAGGTCGAGTAATTCTTTTTCCCAACACAATTGTTCAGCCACTGAAACAACCCATATGAGAAAATTACTAATGTATCTATTGATGGGAAAGAGAGTAAGATAATTTGTCTGATACCCTGCAGTGGTGATCGAATCCTTCGACACACCGGTTGCAAGTCCTGCAATGTTTGCTGTACTTGTTAACCTGATAGGGGGAATAATGACTGTCAGTATTAATTTGAAGTTTTATCGGCAACCTTGGCCCAAAAACTAACTTACAACTAATATCACCTCGAAATCGCAGAGGGAGCAAAATGAGATATCTTCGTCTTTGGGATTTGGTGGAAAAGAATCATCCTTGAGAACGAGGGGAAATGGGATTAGAGGTTCCGATTGAATTTGGATGTTAGCTTTGCAAGGATCCACATACTTCCTTCTAATGCAAGTCTTCAGGATCTTGCGCTCCATTCTTCTGAAGAATCTCACGCAAATCTTGCTGAAGAGATACACATAATTCAGCTCCTGGAACCCGGTAAAATTACCTTTTCTTTTCTTCTTTCTGAATCTAAATCTACTCTTGTCGCTAGGATCAATGCTCGCACACCTCAAAAACAGAAGAGCGACAGAAACTACCTGCATATATATTATATGCAAGAAAAGAATATATTACCATACTATATATCAAACACATCCCTTTAATCCTCAGACAAGCTGAAAAGATATTTGATTTACCGCTACGGAGAAAATAATTGTTATGGTGATCTCAGCTATTCTGCTGCCTAAGAAAAGGCCCAAAAAGCAGTAAAAAGCCGCGACTAGGAAACAGAAAACCGCTGTTCCCACGAGCTGCAATATATTTCAATAATCAAAACCCAGCTCAAGAAAAACCACAGATGTTGCATGTATTTCAAAAAACGAAAACAAATCGGTCCACGCAAAACACAATCGAAACGAAAAATTCGGACATGTGAGTCATGTGTAAATGCTGAAATCAGAAGTAGAAGCGATAGTTGCAAAAAGATTTATGGTGGATACTTGAACCTGTAAAGGGTGGAGTGGGCGTTGCCAGCCATGGCGTCTGGGTGCATCGGAGGAGACGAGCGACATGGAGGATGTCTACGGCCGCTGCAATCTTGATTCTCCTTATTTAGATTCAGCCCAACGGTCGAATGTTCATTTGAATTTCAAAACCAGAAATTTGCAAGTGCATTATATTCTATAATTCTTTTTACATATTATTTTATTTTTTTGTCTCGATAGATCAAAACAGCATATTATTTTATTAAAAAAACATATTAATTTGTATGATTTGATCAATTATTACCCAAAATGGTATTCCATTTTAAAATATGATGTCATAATATGTTTGTTTTAGATTCGAATTCTTTTTTAAGAAGAAATACGTACTTTTATTTTTTTAAAAAAAATCATATTGTTTTTTTATTAGAAATGTTACATTAAAAAAGACTTGATTATTTGCTTTAAAAAAGGTTTGATTCAATTTTTTTAAATAGAAAAATATTGCCCATGTTATTTTTCCAAATATAGGTATTTTGTAATAATCAATGCAAATAATTTTCAATTTTCAGGCCTCTATTTGATCAACCATTTATTTGGAATTTTGTCAAATAATATGACAATTTATTTGGTATTTTACAAATGTTTAAACTGTTCGATTATTGTTTAATATCCCATTTTTCTCTAAAATAGATTTAATTAGTCGAGAAATTTCCGTAAATTTATTATTTAAATTAAATGAGCTGCACTTGTTTGGATATTTACAATTTTTTCGGGATTTTCAATTCTTTCTTTACCATTTTAAGTTGGATCTTGACATTATTACACTATAAAAAATCCACAAATCGAAATCCAATTATCAGATATTTTCATTAAATCCAAATCCATCGGNATTATTAGGTTATCTTAAAGGTTTTTTTTGTAATTCATTGTTCATCTTAAATGAATTTAGACATTATTAGACATTCATCTTTCTTTCCTAATTTTATGCCAAAAAATTTATTTATTTACATTTCTTTGTTCATTTAAGTTATCAAATTAAATTAATATGTCTTTTTAAGGGTTTTTTTTGGTGATTTATTGTCCATTTTAGATAAATTTGGACATTAATACGCATTCTTCTTTCTTTTCTAAATTTTATATAAAAAAAAGTGCTTATTTACATTTTTAGTCGATTTTTGTGATTCATTGTCCATCTTAGATATATTTGGACATTAATACACATTCTTCTTTTTTTTTTCTAAATTTTAAACTAAATTTATGATATAATCTTTACAAAAATTTAATCAATATAATCCTTAATAAATATGAATTATATTGATAGTTTATTATAATTTGTTATATATTACACTTTTACATATAAAATTTTTTAACTGAATATTATATATTAATTTATTTATATATGTTTTTTACTATATATATTTATTTGAGTGGTATTGTATTAAAATTTTATTTCTCTTAAATTATTAATCAACAATATTATTTTATAAATGATTGGTTCTGATATAAAATTAATTATCTATAATATATATTTAAAAAAACATAGAAATTAAATAAAATCTGCAATGCGTTAAAAGTTAGCAAAAACAAAAGTTATATTTACCTTAATAACAAGTTTAATGATTTTATTTTAATATTATTACGATAATTTAGTAAATTAAGAGAATTTTAAATTTTAATTTTGATTTTGGTAAAATTTACTATTTTGTTAATTTTATTTTTATTGTTTTTTTCATTTTGACTGATATTTGAATGAAAAATATTTTTGTTGATTTATCATTTAAGAGAGCTTTATTATGTCGCGGATTGAAAATTGTCATATAAATAAGTGAATATATATGATTTTATTGTCATGATGTATTTTTATGTATTGTGTTTTGATATATTTAGATTGATAAATACTTATAAACATGATGTTTTTCAAACGACTTTAAACATTATCTAATTCTTGTGATTATATTTTTCATTATTAGTCACCTACGTGCATCGCACGTGTACATTCCTAGTGTGTGTGTGTATGTATA
>NC_133306.1:25434462-25449868 GCF_012295235.1 Primulina huaijiensis
ATATATAGTCTAAAGTCCCGTCTTGTTATCTGAAGCAAAAAAGAAATCGCTCTTTATCAATTGTCAATGCTTTTTTCACTGTTGAGTATAAGATAGAACTAGAAACAGGTTGTGTGGGCCTTCTTTCCCAAATTGATGGTAATCGGTAATCTCGCCGGCTACAAACCCTAACTACAATTAAGATGGAACTCCCCGAAGCCAATGGAGATGGCAACCACGTCTCGAAGAAGCCAAAACTCTCTTTGATATCCGAAGCAGAAATTCGGGAGGAGTTCGCCCATCACCAGCCAGGAATCGCTAGGATCAATAACGGCAGTTTCGGCAGCTGCCCCGCCTCCATCATCGCTGCTCAGAAGCTCTGGCAGCTTCGATTTCTCCGCCAGCCGGACGATTTCTTCTTCAACCATCTTCAGCGCCAAATCATCCGCTCTCGCTCCATCGTCAAGGAGCTTGTAAATGCTGACCACGTCGATGAAATCTCCATCGTCGACAATGCCACTACTGCTGCTGCCATCGTTCTCCAGCATGTTGGATGGGCTTTTGCGGAAGGGAGATTCCAGAAGGGAGATGCTGTTGTCATGCTCCACTGCGCTTTCCAGGCTGTAAAGAAGTCAATTGAGGCTTATGTCACCAGGGCTGGGGGTTCTGTCATCGTGGTTCACTTGCCTTTCCCTGTCAATTCCAATGAAGAAATTATTGCCGAGTTTCGGAAAGGCTTGGCTAGAGGTAAGGCAAACGGCAAGACAGTTAGGCTGGCGATAATAGATCATATAACTTCAATGCCCAGTGTTGTTATTCCCGCTCGTGAATTGGTTAAGATTTGTAGGGAGGAAGGTGTTGAACGCGTGTTTGTGGACGCTGCTCATGCTATTGGCAGTGTTCATGTTGATGTCAAGGCAATCGGAGCCGATTTTTATGTAAGCAATTTGCATAAATGGTTTTTCTGCCCTCCTTCTGTTGCATTTTTATACTGCCGAAAGTCACCCATATCACCGGATTTACATCACCCTGTGGTTTCACATGAATATGGGAATGGATTGGCTATCGAGAGTGCATGGATTGGGACACGAGACTACAGCTCTCAACTTGTAATTCCTGAAGCTTTAGATTTCATTAATAGATTTCAAGGTGGCCTCACGGGAATTCAGAAGCATAATCATGACAAAGTAGTGGAAATGGGTGAAATGTTGGCTAAGGCATGGGGAACAAATCTTGGTACACCTCCAGAGATGTGTCCTAGCATGGCGATGATTGGATTGCCTTCGGGATTGGGTATTCTGTGTGACGATGATGCCTTGAAGTTAAGGACACACTTGAGAGATCATTTTGGGGTGGAAGTCCCCATATATTTTCAGGCTTCAAGAGATGGGGAGATTGGATCTGCGGATGTGAATGGTATTCTAACTGGGTATGCTCGTATTTCTCATCAAGTGTACAATACTGTTGATGATTATATCAGGTTACGCGATGCAATTAATCAACTTCTCCATGATGGAGTCACTTGCAAGAAGCTTTAGAGAGAATGAAGTGGTGTGAACTCATTTTACGCCCTTCCTGTGGTCCACGAGTACAAATTAGTAGGTTCGTTTCTCTTCAATAATTTTGGTTGTGTTGCTTGTTCCTTGCTAAAGTAGTGAAAACATACAGAACTTCTCCTTACTATACATATTTCATGGCACATAGTTGTTGTTGTCATCCCGGTAATTCCACATCACTTGTGCATATATTCGTTTTGACTAGAATCAATTTAATTTTTTTTAAAAAAAATTTTTGTTTGCATGGTTTGGACCTTCCATGTTCCCAAAAATTTTTTTTGTTTGCATGGTTTGGACCTTCCATTTTCCCAACTTTAATACACATCCTTGCTTGATCTGGCCACCGCACCCTTTTTTTATGTTTTCATTTATTTCTCCTTCTGGAAATTCTGCACGAGCTACATTTTTGTTATGTAATGGAAAATATCATCTTAAATTTATGGAATATACTGTCTTCCATACTTATATGTCTATCTTTATGCATGAATTTTGTTTCTTATTTAACAAAAAACCAATAACAAGAACAGTTGAAATTATCTAAAGGAACACCCTCAATGTCATTGCTAAGTCAAGATAAATATAGTAGATTGTATTGTGCTTAGCAAATTAAGTAGGGAGTCAATAATGTTACTTGAAGTTTTGGCAGGTCAGAAAATCCTTTTGTTTAGGTACACTTCTACGTTTATAAATATGTTTTTTCTTAATTCTATTTGAGTTTGAGTTTTATATTAAAAAAAATTTGTGAAATATATTCGATGCCCATTTTCGTGCTTTGCGAAACTATTTATTTAAGCTACGCATACAGATATCGTCTTCCAATTTGCTCGTGTTCTCTTGTTGCCTTGTAGCACAGTTGTAAAACTATTTTAGTGGCTTTTTTGTCCTATGATGAATTCAATCTTGTGACCACATTAAAAATTATTGGAAGATCAACCCTCTTGTAGGCCATCCTTTCTAGGTTTTGATATTAGTCCAAAAAGTACCTGGGAAAAATTGGCTTGCGAAATAAAAACACTTATGTTTTTTCAAAACTAGATGGATTTTAGAATCTCTACCGGAGCATTTCTAGATGACAAATTTTTACAGCTTCTAAATTTTTTTAGTTCATTGGGAGTAAAATGCCCTTAGTATTTTAAACCTTGTCCAGCCCTAGCTATATTATTTGTTATATGTTTCTCCTGACCTATTAGATTCATGTAGTATTCTGTCCTGTACTTCGGTTTAATAATAATCGAAAGGACAAGATGCTGTTTTTTTCTTTGTTTTTTAAATAAATGAGATGGTTTGGTTTAACGTTATGATTGTTTTGAGAATATGAAATTAACACTCAGGTTTCTCTGTTGTTATTCTCAAGTATGCTATACCCAATAGTGCTATGAAGCTGTTGATGCCAAGGGTGCTTGTAGAGCTTATGAGTTTTCCTGCGATGATAATTATAGAAAGCGTGAGACTTAATACCTTGTTGAGGCATTTCGACTATGTTCATGCTTAATCTTGGGGAGCTTCATTATGTTTTCACGCTAGCGGCATTCTTCTTTAAAATGAGCTTATTGAACCTGGAGGAATCCATGAATTAGAGCTTGTTGACTCGCTTTAAATATAGGTTGTCTATGGCATCATTGGAGAACTAAACGATACATTACCGTCACCTTCTTCATTTTCTTCTATCCAAATTTAGCGTTCGGGAGTAAATCCAGTTACGTGGGAATGAAAAGACGTTTGCGAAAATTCTCCTTGGGTAGTAAGTGGAATGTTCTTCTCATGTTATAATCGAGTTTTTATTTTGTGCTGCTATTTTATGTCCGTCTCACGTGCTATTTTAGAGTGTTGCGGGATTATGGTTTAAAATCACTTGGGAGATACGTTTTTGAAACAAGTTAAGGTGTTACAGTATTAACAAGGTGTGATTGATTTCAATATTTTGTTTTGCAGCTAATTTGAAGAGAGGAATGGAGAATATCACGGAAAATAAATTGCGCCGGAAAACCGTTCACATACCCGATTTATCCTGAAGAATGAAGAATTTTGAAGGACGGAACTGAACAGCCAAGATAAGATTGTCGTAGGTGCATGGACAATAGAAATCGTTGAGGGTTTCTCCTTTATCAACGGAATCGCTAGTTTTCCAGTCATATATCTTCATGTTTTAGCTGTGGCAGGAAATTTGTAAAACCCTCGTTTTCCTTTTTCTCGCCATGTCAACTTTTAGATGCTTGTATTTTCTTGAAGGTGCATGGATGATATGAAAATCTTCTTTCAAAATACAACCACACCTTGGATGCGAGTAATTTGTTGAATAACTAAATTATATTTTTCTTAACTTTATCGAAACTATGAAATCGAGCAAGAACTATCAAATCAAACTAATAGAAGTAAAATAAGTAATTGAGAATTTAATGACTCTTTTAACACTTACTTTCTTCTCCCAAAACCTCACTTAAATCTAGCTTTAACCCTTGGCTAAATTTATGAAGAAAGAATGTTATTAAGGTATGTTTTCATTTAATTAACTCATCATTCTCATTCATGAATTCAATTAACAATTAACGAAATTTAAAAAGCTTGGGTTTTCAATTAAAGTTCATAAATGAAATTTGCGAAAGTGCTCATATTTAATTTTCAGTTGCTGTCCAGTAAATCCAAAAATCCCGAGGCCACGTCTGAGATGGGTACATGGAAGCCACGGAGTAAAATTCACCCATATAAGAATAGCTTCTCCCCTTTTGATGTATACATTTAATTAACTTCCTCAATTAGTACCAAACGTGGCAACAACGTATAACTTTCACAGCTGAGAGGGGAAAAATCAACACCCAAGCAATCAGATTTACAACGGAAAAATTGGGTGCTGAGATTCTATAAATGTAACATAGATTGCATAATTAAATTAGAATTAGAATTTAAGTTCATAAATTTGAAAATTATGAATAGAAGTAAAAAAAACATAATAAATTGCACAAAACATTATAAAATTTAAGACGTTATAATCAAATAAATCTACGAAGTCATTACAAGATTTTGATAAGAAGCTCTGAAAACAATTAAAAAGTTCTGTACAATTATTTATAAATTTGAATAAAAATAAGAAATTTGTAATTAACACTATTTACTATTTTTACAGGATCATATTACTTATAATTATAGCATAGACATTTAACATCATTATATATATTTTTAGGATTAATTTCATAATATATGTAATATTCAATGAAATAATACCTGCGAGTACATAATTTGAGCACTGTCACGACAAAATGAACTAATTATTTCAAAATTGTATACATAATTACACTCAAATAAGTTAATTTTGTTTGAAATAATATAGTGATAGAAAACATCATCATATATATTATTAGGTATTAGGACTAATTTTTTTAATTTACATAATATAAAATTAAATAGTCCAAGAGATTTTAAAAAAATAAGTGAATGATGTATAATCAAAAATAATTTGTTCAATATAAAATATGAGTTCAAGCGGGAATGCCTACATGATAGTAATAATTAAAAAGCTAATTGATCGCCTTTCTATTTCAGCATGCGAAAGCAGCGCAGCGCTCACGTCCACAATACCTCTTAACAATTTGCTTCAACCAAAAACCTTCAAATAAATGAACCCTTAGCCATATCGACACTAGGGCAAAAGCCACCATTCCCCTCAGCATGTATATACATATATACTTCCCTAACAACCAAGTAACACAAAATAAGAAGGCAGTTCAGCTTGGAGCAAAGTCAAAATATCATTTTTTAGGTTCTCTGGAGGTCATCAAAAGCTTCTGGCCTCCACCATTCCGCCACACACCACGAGCAGGCAGACTTTCCGTATTTGGTCCGCTTGAGGTAGCAGAATCCTTTATATTTGGAGAAGGATCTGGATCATGATTACCACTTTTAAGATCCAAGAGTGCTTCAACAGAGCCATCACCAAGGCGGACTCTGTGGAACTTGGAAGTTTTCTTCTTTTGCTTACCTTTTCCATCACCAGTACCTGACTTCTGATTAGATTCAACCAAAGAAGAGGAGTCATTTTTCGATTTTAAGGACTCACCAGGTCCACTTGATTCTAACCGTGAATCATCATCAATCACAGCCTTTGATTTGCCTCGGTCAGATCGATACCCATCCTTCGATAACACAGGCACCGCTTCGTCCGAAGCTCTGTAGTTTGACTGTAATTCGTTTACAGTACTTATAATCTTATCAGCTAAACTGTTTTTAGCAACACTATTTCCAGAATCTACAGATTTACCTTTACCTTTCTTAGAGTCCTTGCTATTTTTTAAACGGGTGCCATTGTTCCTACCATTCTCTATTGGAGCACTCTCTACCAGATTAACATGATAGGCTTCAATAAGCGCTTTCTGCTTCTGAACATTGGGAAGAAGACTAGCTAACTCAGGAACAAGATCAGACAAACCAAACTGCACAACATTCGCTAGATACGTCTCAGCATCCATTGAACCTTGACGATATTCACCAGATATCACTTTAAAGCTAATGAATTTTTCTTCATCAAACCCCAAAGCTGAACGAATTTTCTCCACCAGCGATTTGTTTGCTGTTTGAACATCTTTTACCTTGTCCAAAGTTTGGTCGCTTGAAGGTATGCATGTCTGTGCTACAGCAACTTGAGGAAAATCACCAGATGACAAATCCAGAGAGCCACGCTCAGAAAGATTAGAGGCCGACAAAGAGTGACGGATACGACTTGTGCTTCCGAACATCCTTGATGGAATCAAAGAAGCAGTCGACGATGAATCAGTAACCAATGATGGACGAGACTGAGCTGAAACTGAACGTCCAGGTGAGGCATGCCCAGTTTTTATCACAGGTTTACTCAGTCCAGGACCAGATGCTGATCCAGAAGCACGGTCGATTGAGGGCCAATCATGAACACTGCTGATTTCTGGCTGAGTAAAAGTACGACTCCTTCCTGGCCAAGAGGGAGCGGAAGCTGAAGATGAGGCATTTCCTTTGCGGTTATTCTGATGACGTAGAATTGCTGCCATAGTTCTTTTAGGCTGAACATCAGAATGGGAGTTCTGTTGACTACTTCCAGGATTCACAGTGAGAGGAGGAAATGAAACTTCTCCAAGTGCTGCACCAGTTGAATTATGAGATAAAGCTTGAAGATATCTTGAATTTGGCTCAGAAACAGTGGTTAAAGACTCCAAAGCTGGAGCAAGCGTCTCAACTTCAGCACTTTCTCTATGATCAGTAGCAGTCCGAGTAATAAATGGTGCTGTATTAACTGTTTCGAGACTTGCTTGGATGGCCAAAGAAAGTTGATTATCAGAAAGATCTCGTTGAAATGTACGTCCTCTTCCGCGATGATGACCTTGTTCACTACTTCGTTGATACCGAAAACTGGTGGGTATCTATAGAGAATAAAACATTAGAGCACATAAAAATGTACTCCTGCAAACATATAATAAGAATCCGAATGGAATAAATTGCCTTTACATTTAAAAGCAAGTCTCTCCAAAATAGACAGCAGATGGGAAAGAAATAAACAAATGACAAATTGAAGTGAAGCCACACTTTGACTATTTTTTATATGGTTTCGACAAGATACGTGCCTGAAGAGCAGCACTGCGCTTCGAACGAGACATACTCCCTCCATGCTCCAAAGTATTGTGCCTCTGCAATACAACACAAAACAAAGTAAGAATGAAGCAGTTATATTCCATATAAAGCCCAATTTCACACACAGCATATGCCCAATAAGCTGACCTTCAGTTCAGCTTCAGATTGGAAGACAATAAACTTTTTGCCAAGACAGTCCTCATCCTCACATAGAAAATGATCACGACGAAAGTGGATCTGGAAATTTTGGACATTCTAAATAATTAACAAAAAAAAAATTAAATGGACTATAGATACTAGTATTAGCAGCACACTGATGCTCTAACCTCCAAATCATCATAATTTTTGTAGTACTCATACCGTCCTGGATGCTGCCTGCACATGTCCGTTCATAAAATTTACCGTTCAAATATTGGAGAAAAATTCTCCAGATAACCACAATTAAAACTACATAGACTACCTTTGGCATATATGACAAATATAATGTTCCGTAGACATATGTGTATAGAGCTCGTTATCCCCGTAAAATGGTGTTCCGCAAAATTCACACCGAGGATGCCCCATGAAACCTCCCCTTTCACTTTCGGTTCCATCCACCTCAGAGTCACCTGTGTTTGTGTGTTGAGTGAGTTGAGATCTCGTATATAACTTTTGTTCGCAAATGAAAACCTGGGAATCAAAATAAAGTTTTGTCAGTTCTTACAACCATAATACGCTATCAATTTCCCATCGAGAACGCAATCAGCAATCATTACTGCAATAAGTCCAAGTACGAGGGAATATGATTTATTAATTTTTTATGATCTATCACGAAATCATTCACTAAGGTGTCCTCACATTTTCTGTGTACAATTTGCACATAAAGCAGCAAAATACATCTCAGAAAGAAGTTAACCAACAGATTCACGGGCTAATTAACCAACAAATTCAAGGGCTAATTTGCCAATTCATAGCATTCTTATGTAACTTATAATTTTTCTCATTTCAAAATATTTCGCAGGTATGAGGGTCCAACTAATTAACATAAATATCAATCAGCAGACATCCCATATTATATTTATTTCATCCAATCCAAACACAATCCTTATTTTGTACTTATACCCGAACCTTAGTGATAAACTGTGAACAAATCAAATTCATAACCATCATAAATATCAGCACTTAACATATGATATGCTAGTCGACAAGAAACATTGAACTAAAAAAGAGCTAGATATACGTACAAAATCTCTAGGAAATTCACCTTTCTTCCTTCCAAGCACAGGCTGCACATCATCAACCTATGTTTATGAAATAAATGACCCTTTAGCTGCTCAATGTTTCTAAACTCTGCTCTTCTCCTGGATCCATCATCAGGATTGTCCTCCGTTTTATCACACACTCCACATGAAAGTCTGCACATGGCCTTGATCATCTTGTAATGATCCAAATCATCAAAAAATGACTGTGTATCTTCGTGATACCAATAGTTTTCTACTCTGCCTTCTTTTACTTTGGAGGGAAACAATGAAAAATCACCGATCGTATTCGTGTAAACTCCCAACGCCTAACAGCAGATGAGTAACGCCAGAAAAAAAAAGAACAGAACCTTTTAGTTCGATACAGAGGTAGAGAGAAAAATAGGGTGAAGGGAAAAAATCAAAATCAATTTGCAACCAATTTGAATTCATTGATCAGAATACGATGCCACAAAAAACCCGACACAATCAAGCCAAATAACTCAATTTTAAACAAAAAAAGGCCTTCTCAAAAACCTTGGTTACATAGACGACGTTGGACTCAGTCTTGCAAATACAGCAGCGTCGATCGTCGCAGATAAACCTTAGGCGAGCCACGCAAGTGGAACAGACATCCTTGTGACCACAAGCACCGTAAGCCACCCAATCCAAGCTCTCCGCACACACCGCGCAGCTATCGTCCATCGCCAACGGATTGGAATCGGATGACAATCAAAGAGTAGACCTCGGTATCCTGTAGAAATCGACTCCTATAGAGTGAGAACGGCAAATTTCGTTTACGATCGTTGGAATTGTTCTAGGGTTTGCGCAAGAGAAAAAAAGGTGATGCGTCGGGCCGCCTGCCGCCCCCCCCCCCCCCCCCCCCCCCCCAACTTTATACCCCACCAGTAATCCTCTTCGCCCACGCTGTGTTCGGTAATTATTTTTTATATTTTATTTTTTCGATTTTCTAAGGCAACCTTCTTTGTATATTTTAAAATAAAAAATTACATTATATATATATATATATTACATTATATATATATATATATTTTATGCCATATAATATAATCACATAATTTTTTTATAAAAATAAATTATTATACACATTATTATGTACTTATTATATATGTTTAAAGTTGAGAGCTTTATAGGAATTATCTTCTTTTTTTATCATTCAAAAATATTATTCTTCTCAAAATTACAAAATTTTTATTTATTTAATAAAAAATCATAAAAACCTATTTTAGTAAATGTAGATTTCATATATATTTCATATATCTTAATAAACTAATTTTTTATCTTTATCTATATTTTTATGTTACAGATGATATAGTTTTGAATTATAATTATCATATATCTATAACATAAGAAATTGATATACAAAACCATGTTTATAGTTTTTAATTTTAATATAATACCTATTATAAATCATAAGAAAAAAGATAGATGGATAGACATATATAATTCATAAGAGAAGAAATAGAAATCAAGAATCAAATACTCACGATCTCCCTATTTGTGGAGGAGTATTATAACATATAAATCTTTACAGATATTATCTTTCCATATTTATCTTGATCACAACTCTTTCAAATCTAATTAAATAAAAATAATCCACCAAGAACGAAAAAATGAAAATGAAAGGTTTTCTACCACAAAATTTGAATAATTGTGGGTACAAAGTCTTAAATCAAATACGGAATCGCGATCTACATTGAAAGCTTTTCTTAACTAAGTGAATATCAAATCCAATGACTTAAATTTAGCTAGCTAGAATTCCACATAATGAGTTTCTTATTGAAGTTATTGATGAATAATAGGATATTAATAATATCAACTGATAAAACATTTTTTGAAATTTGTAAAAATAAAAGTTTTCATAATATTTAATGCCGTTTTATGATATTGTTATTTTTCTATGTAATGATTATATATAACGGATTTTTTTTATATATTTATATTAGATAGTTTTTTTGTCAAATATATGAGATAAAATAGGAATTCTAAAAGGATAAATTGTTTTTTTTTATGTTAAATTCAATATAAAAATATATTTTACGTACTTGTGTAAACATACCACGGCATTGCTAGTAATATATGTAAAACTGTGTAATTAAAGCCTTCGCTTCCAGCCACAGGCATCATCGACCATATTTCTTCTCTGCTGAAACCTGGCCATGTAAACACCAGAAATTTCAGATTTTTTTTCCTTCCCTGCTTTCTCTGTTCTTCTATACTGTGTACAACTCCTTGCATACATTTTTTTAAAAAAAATTAATGAAAAAAGTAATCTGCTTTGAAAATCTGGAGTTAATTTGACCTAATGAATGAGCATTCTTGACTCTTGAGAGAGCAGCATGTTTTGCTCTCACCAGCAATGCATATAATCCATAGCGGAGACCATGAGCCAAACAAAATGCAAAAATTGATAATGCTTTAGCAGATTATATGTATAGCTTGTGTTTCATATGAGGGTATGGAACCGAGTAGGACGAAATGCAATCACATAGGCACACACAGAGTCGACACTTCGAAGAAAGGTTATTTTACCTTCGGATCGAATATTAACTTCAACCATTTATTAATTTGTAAGTATTATTTTCTTTCGATTTGAAGTTTTTTTTAGCACTTCAACTTTTCTGGAGATGATGTATTATTGTTCGTATGGGTTGTATGCTTGTGACTTTAATCACTGGTATATATAGAGCTCGTCACCAATGAATAAGATCGAGGAGTTTGATAGTAAACAAGGAGTGGCGCATGAACGCCTCAATTTTCTAAAGTTGAGGTGATATATACATAGTTTGTCAGAAGATGTAGGCTATGTCTGTCGTCATTGTTGTCACAACTTATTTTCTTTTTGTTTATATTCGATAAGTGTCACATTAATATTTATTTACATTCAAATATCCTTACATTCTCTCACTTGACCCATATTAATCTCATTCACCATAGGTGAAAACAAAAAGCATGAATCATGACAATATGTCATTTAAAAGCGATTATTATATTCCACGTATCACATAGTACTTTGTATCTCAAATTTGCATAACTCAAAGAATAAACAATATATATGTTAATTCGAGGTCTAACTTTATTGATATTTTCTCAAGATAACTGAATATGAGAAAAATCACAATTGAATGAGTTCCACAAATAAAAACCAAATGTATATACCATAAAATCATTATAAAACCAAGTTCAACATTAATTACCGTATGATCCTTAAACATCTTAATTTGCATGACTTTGGTTCAAAAGATTATCAATTAAGTGGTAACTTGTTCAATGACCACTTTATTTTGCTTAACACGTCATCCAACGATTTAAAATATTTTATGTTGTTTTACTTAATTCGACTCGCTTTAGTCACAAATACTGCAACCGAATTATCGTACTATAATCTTAATAACTTAGACATAAAATTCATAATTTTGAGCCCACAATGAAACTCCTTAAAATGTAACTTACAATAGTGCTTCAAAATAAATGTCAAATTTAGACTCCATAAGGAAATTAACAAATCACTTTCCAAATTGTCAATTCGTCTCTACATAAGTATGTAGTCTTTATTATCACGAAGGTTGTTAAACATTATGCAACTTTTTAGTGGTTAAACACTTAGATTACTCAGATAATTTCCATAATAATTATGCTCTCACTAACATTCTAGTATTTAACTCATGGTGTTCTCAACAAAGCTTAATGAATAGATATCATTGTGAAATCTTAAATATCACTAATGCGAGACTTGTTTCAATAAATATGTATAATTTAGGTGATTGTGATTGTATGAACACTATAAGTAATTTATTCACATTTATATGAATCTTTATAAGTAATTTTTTTTAAATATCTTTATATTCACATTTTTACTTGATATGTTTATTTAAAATTATAAACAACCTAATATAATTTAATATGTACATAATATGAATTTCCTGATGAAAATATTTTTCAATATTCCATTAAAAAAATTCAATAATAAATAGAAGGATGCAATCATAATATTAAATTTGTATATTGATCAAACAAATATTCATAATATTTGACAAAATATTTAACATGCAAAAATAAATTCTAAACATGTAGTAGAAATTAAATTGAAAATTAAAATATAATTTCAAGTCAAAATTTAATAATTTGAAAATTATTTCTAAATTAATATATATATCAAAATATATATTCAAATTTAAATTAAATAAATCAAGAGACAAGTTTCATGAAACATGCATCCAATAATTAAATTACAATATGGGTTCTAGTCATACATTAATTTATTGATAATTTTTATTCAATAAACTAATAAATAAACTTTGAAAAATGTTTAAAATATGACAGACAACTTTCACATGCTCCAATCAATACATTTTTTTTAAAAAAAAATTCTATTGACCAATTGACCGATAAACCATTCAATGCCATTAAATGACAATTTTCCCTCTCTTTTGTATTTCAATCATCATTCTTAAACCATTCAAAGTACGTCCTTGTACAGAACTTTGAGATATTCTAGTCTAAAGCTGAATTATCATCAATACACATACAATTTTAAATTTTGTCAAATTATCCTCTTTCAGTTTGTCCATTAATTTTACTCTGTCCTTGTCATATTTTGGACTCCAATTTAGATGGTACGATCACTTTGGCAACGAACAGCAAACAAACGCTGTCAACCACAAAGAAATCTACCAATATTGAACAGGCTGACCAGATAAATAATGTTCATAATATTTCCAATTGATTCAACTTGCTGCTCCTGACATGCAACTTGGTTGTGATGAACTTATAGGTTATCCTGATCTACCGCATATTCGTCTTAATTGATTTCTTGATGTTCTAATGTGCCTTCCTGATATTTCTGAATATGATTTCCGTCCATTATGCTTACCCAATTCAAACAATCATAAATTGGGAAAAAACCGATACAAATAAAACACTTTATATCACAAATTTTAAACCATCACGCGTACGTTTCCTCATGGTGACTGGATGAGTAGGCAAAATCAAGAAATGAGATAGTAAAGAAGCGTACTGGGTGTAGAAAAGAAGACGGAGAATCCAAAGGCGGCCACAGTTTGGACAAGCAAGAAAGCCATAGCAGCAAAGGCGAAAGCAAGGTAGAAGAGAAGGATTCGATTATGGAGGTCGGTCCAGCATGGGGCCCACAAATGGCAGGCTTCAGCGGATGAATACTCCTATTCCGGAGGAGGAAGTTGGCCGCCATGGTTGCCGTCAGGATTAAGATGAGGGCACACACCAATACTTGCCACTGCAACCAATACTTCAAATCCAGGAGACTTGGATTTGAGCTGGCTATAACCGAACCCTCCATTTTTCTCCACTTTCTTTTAATTGCGGATGACGAGAATTTGTTGGTTCTCATGGAATCAAATTTTTGTGATATTACATGCTGATACCCCATGGATGAACCCATCAAGGTCAGGCCCAAACTCCCGGCCCATCTCTAGGGCCCACAGGTGAAGGCCCATGAGCAGCCCAGGTATTCTCCTATAAATACCAGGTTTGAGCGTATGATTATGGATTCAATATATTGTTTTCAGCAGCGCCCTTAGCTGCTCCCCCATATATCCTCAGTCTCTGACTTGAGCGTCGGAGGGGCTACGCCAGGACACCCTCCTGGCCCCCTTCTAACGGNTGATACCCCATGGATGAGCCCATCAAGATCCGGCCCATATTTAGGGCCCACAGGTGAAGGGCCCATGAGAAGCCCAGGTATTCTCCTATAAATACCAGGTTTGAGCGTACGGTTATTTCATTCACTATATTGTTTTCAGCAGCGCCCTTAGCTGCTCCCCCATATATCCTCAGTCTCTGACTTGAGCGTCGGAGGGGCTACGCCAGGACACCCTCCTGGCCCCCTTCTAACGGTCTTATTCTTGATTTCAGGCTCAGGGTAATCTTAAAGCCCACGTCTGAATTAGTGACGCTCGTTGGGATCGGACCCGAAATTTCCCGTGAGTATCACTTGGCGCCGTCTGTGGGAAATCTTGAGTTGAGACGTAGAGATGGTAGGCAAGAAAGGAAGTAGAAGAGCTACCTCAGCATCATCGCGTCCTCAGAGGGAACCCGAATCATCTCATGTGGAGGCGAGACAGGAACAACCTCGTCAAGAGACAAGAGCCGAACAGCCCCTTCACGAGACAAGGGTCGAACAAACCCGTCCTAATGAGAACGTGGGGAACTTGACCCTGGAACAACTGGGCCAATTTATCGCCCGGACAGTGGATGAGGCCATGAAAAAGAATCAAGAGTCTGTGTTTGTAGAGGAACAGGCAGCCCGTCAGGAGCGTGAGGAAGATGCTGAGGGCCACCAGAGCAGGGTTGAAGAGCCACAGCCCCACCAAAGGGGGGAGATTAGTGAGATGGGAGAAATGTGGAAGGAAATACAGAGGTTGAGGCAGCAGTTGGGAAGCAGAGCGCCGGCACCCAAGAGAGGAAGTCCTTTTTCACTAGCCATTTTAGAAGAAGGGCTTCCTCCAAATTTTTGACAGTCGAATGTGGGTGAGTACGATGGACATACTGACCCCGAGGAACACGTGGGGAGGTTTGAGAATGCGGCCCTGTTACATCAATATTCAGATGGGGTCAAGTGCAGGGTGTTTCTGAGCACGTTGGTGAGGTCAGCCCAGCAATGGTTTAACACCTTGCAGCCCAACTCCATACGATCTTTCGAGGATTTTTCCGCTGCTTTCTAGCACAGATTCGCTAGCAGCAAAAAACACCAAAAAAACTATTTGAGCCTGTTTGTGGTGAAACAACAAGAAGCTGAAACTTTGCGAGAGTTTGTCCAGCGTTTCAACAACGCAGCGTTGGAGATACCAGCGACCACTCCTGACATCATGATAAGTGCCTTTACCCAGGGACTTAGAGGAGGAGAGTTCTTTAAATCGTTAGTGAAGAAACCTCCATCAAGTTATGATGATCTGTTATCTCGGGCGGAAAAATATGTAAATCTCGAAGATGCCCAACGGCATAAGAGGATGGAGCAGCGAACTGGGATAAATGGAGTTAAGGGAGCGGAAAGAGGAAGTAGGAAGA
>NC_133306.1:25807536-25850420 GCF_012295235.1 Primulina huaijiensis
GCTGCTCATGATTTGGAAACATACAGATAATTTTCTGGGATTGGAGAACCATGAAGCAGACTGCATGCCTGGAAGAATCTCACATGGATGATGTTACTCAGGTCTGTGCCCTGTGGAGATGCCTTTTTTCCTTTTGATGACAAAAAAAGTGCGGAAGTAAGAGATCAACAAAGGAAGAAGGCTGGTGATCTTGCCTTGGACAGTCGCTGGATGGATCTTAAATGACCAAAATCATTTTATTTTTACTTGCTGCATTTGTAGCTGACATCATCATTTGTTTTGGAAGTGAATGTCAGTGCACAGACAAATAGAGTTGGTGAATATGTTGGACTTTAATGCTTGTTTATGCAAATTTGTCACAGGTTCACTTTGTTCCCGGTAATCAAAGCAAACTTGTTTCTGCTTCAGTTGATGGGTTGATGTGCCTTTTTGATACCAGTGGAAACATAAACGACGATGATCACTTGGTGTCGGTAAGTGAAACATCTTTTCCTTGGGTTCTTACCGTCGTCTGATATATGTACACCACCATCAAGTTTCTGGTGTGATTCCATATATTTTGTACTAAATAATTTATAATGATGAGCATTTTCAGAATTTAAAGAGAGAATTGTTTCAAAATAGTGATATTTGTCACCATTCCCAGAATTTGACAAGTTATGGTCTGTTTCATGAATATTTTTTATAGCTAAATAACATTGTGTGCAGGCATGATTGCTGTTTATTTCCTTTTCTATTTCACTTGGTTCTGATTGATTGCAAAATAAAACTTGTTTTTTCTTATATTATTCAGGTTTATAACCTGTTTTCTTTTTGATGAATAAATTATTTCGTTGCATCTCAATTCACTTTCTCCCATGTTATCTTTAACAAGTTTGAAAAGCTTGTTGAAATTTTCCTCTGATTCTCTTCTCCATTTTTCCCGTAACATAAAGGTGTTTAATGTCGGAACTTCAATCGGAAAAGTGGGATTTCTTGGTGAGGCAGATCAGAAATTGTGGTGTTTAACACATATTGAGACCTTAAGGTATGTCAAAGAATTGCGTATGTGAATTTATTAGCTTCCTGCACCCTGTGAATTTGAACAGGAATTTAATGCTTACATTCTAAATTGCTTCTTTTAGTGTTTGGGATTTGAATGACACTCGAACTGAAGCCAACTTTGAGGATGCTCGTACACTGGCCTCTAATAGCTGGACTAATGATCATGTATGAGGCTTTTAATGATGAACAAGTATTAGGGTTATATCAACATATATTACACTTGTGTTTTGCATCTCACTTACAACACACGCGTATTTCAAGGAAAATTGAGTTTCTTATGAACACTTCTGCTATAGGTTGATTATTTTGTTGATTGTCACTACTCGGCTGAGGTTGATCGCCTTTGGGTGATTGGAGGCACAGATAATGGCACTTTCGGATATTTTCCTGTAAATTATGGCACAACACACGGGATTGAAGCTGCAGAAGCTGTTTTTCAAGGTGGCCATACAGGGATTGTAAGGAGCGTATTGCCCATGTCCAGCATTCCTGGTCGAACTTCAAAAAACAGCGGTATTTTTGGTTGGACAGGTGGTGAAGATGGCCGGCTATGTTGCTGGTTGTCTGATGAGTCGACAGATAAAAATTGTTCGTGGATATCAAATACTTTGGTGGCAAAATCACAGACCAACAGAAGAAAAAGCCGGCATAGTCCTTACTAGCAGCTGGTTTTCATTTGTTTACCTCTTAGAATGTACCATAATTTATAGTTGCGTAGTTTCTTCTCATAGTTGAATGTACCGTTATTGTCCTCTTTTTTTTTCTTTTTTTCAGGTAATGTACCGTTATTCATAGCTGTGTAATTTTCTTATAAAGTTTGAGAAATTATTTAGGGTGTTTGTCCACAATCCCAAGGGACCGTTTGCTAACATAAATTATTATTAAACTATATTTTATTGTCTGATCTTATATGTCAAGTGACGCTTACAATGAAAGTCGAACTATTTATTACTAACGTCATTAAGAATGCGACATACATGCATATTATTATTTTTACGTGAAACGTTTCTAGATAATATTAAAATTTAAAAGTTTAAAATATTTATTTTATAATAAAATTTTATGCTGTCGATCATTTAAAAATTCAAAATATAAATAAAAATAAAAAATATGTTATTAAGATATATCAGTTAAAGGTAAATTATGGATTCATTAAAATAAGTCTCTATGTATGATATTTTTTGGTTAAATTAAATAAAGATGGAGCATTTAATAAGAGTTGTTTTGGAGCATTTAAATAAAGATGGAGCATTTTGTTATAGTATAAAATTATTAAATTAAAATCGATAATGTATCGAACGATCGTATAGAATAAGTTAAGCAAGTAATATAATCCGAAAAGTAAAATGATGTAAGCCGATGATGAAGAAATGGACGAGGAGCTGAAAGAGATTCTCAGGGAAGCCTTCGGGGATTCATCGTCGGACGTTGACTCCGATTCATCGTATGAAAGGCGAGAACGACTTCAGTTCGGCGATCCGATCGATGAAATCGCGAAAACTCAGTCGATCTTCGGGGAAAGCTGTTGTTGGGAGCCGATAACCGGAATCAACGGCCTCTGGATTTGCAGAGGCTTTTTATCTCCCGATCAGCAGTCTTCTCTGTTATCTGCTCTTGAAAAAGGTGCTTCGATGATTACTTTCCTGCTTATTGAAATGGTGATTAGATTTTGTGGTGAGAACTATAAATGCTTGGATTTTTTGTGGCTGCAGAAGGATATTTCGCTGAAGCTTCCCACAATCAGGTGCTGGATTTGTTTACTTCTCAACATATATCCTTTTCCGTGTTTACGATTTTGCTACGGTGATCTGAATTGTTGTGGAACAAGTGCTTCTGATTAACATATGCATGGAATTATGTCGGAATTGGAGTTTTCAAAAATGAAGAGGACCTTCTGAATGTAATACAAGTATAAAGGCGTTTAATTTTTCATAGCACAATATCTAATTCAAAATGTAATATCTTAATGTTTTTTATCACGTTCAAGAGGGCATTTTTTATATTCAAGAACTAGAACTTTGGGATTATTCATGCTTGTGTGATGTGTCTATGAGAAGCATATACCACAAAAAATGTCAACAAGAGGTTTGAGCTATCAATTTAGAAAAACAGAGAATCCAGATAATTGATTTTTTACAGGGGTTTGACCATTTTTACATCAATACAGGGGTCCATTTACAATTTACCCTAACTGTAAGCTACCAGGACTGATGATATGTCCGGAGTGATGCTCTCTTATCTTGTAGAACTGCATCTAATGATAGTATTACTTGTTATGCACTAGGCATGTGTTAAGTTAAAAACCACTAGCAAGTTATCTTTTTCCCCTAGCTGGTTGCAATTTTTCTCCCAGGCAAAGATGTCTTATGTGATCTTGGAATTTGTTATATTTGCTCTGTAAAGACTATCCCGTATACTAATATCCTGAGGCATCCAAATATGTTTATATATCATCGCCCCGTTCATGATACAAGGTGCGTGCTGTTCAAATGTGGAAATATTTGATGTTTCATCTATCAATCGTTCTTGGTTCTGTAGTATTTGAATCTTTTCTTTTTATTTCTTGTGTTTCTGAAGGCTTTTATTCATCAAACTACATCTGGTTATCCTGAGAATGATATGCTTTAAAACGTTTAATCTACTTACATCTCTTTTCCTGCAGGCGATGAGGTTTGGAGATCTCCCCTGTTGGGCCATTGAACTTTCATATAACATCCGTGAGAATGTTCGATTTAGTGGTTGTGTTCCTGAATATACGGATTCAATTACTGTTGACGAGAATGAAAAAATATGTCCCTTCCCACTGGATATGTTATGGCGGGAACCACTTTTTAATCAACTTATAGTGAACATATACCAACCAGGTGAGGTGTGTCTTGCCTCTTGCATGATATAGTCGAGCCATTGCAGTAGAATGCCATCTTTTAACCTAAAAATTCTCAGTTCCTGAAGATGATGTTGGTTTATTTTTTGTTTCAAAGTACGTTGACTTATTGGCCTGTAGGGAATTTGTGCACATATTGACCTTATGCGGTTTGAGGATGGGATTGCGATTATATCCTTGGAGTCATCATGCGTGATGCATTTTACTCGAGTTGAATGTGAAACCAGTCATATTGAAAAGATGAATGAAGGGTGCACATCTTTGTCAAGGATTCCTGTACTTTTGGTACCAGGATCTCTAGTCTTGATGTGGGGAGAGGCACGTTATTTATGGAAGCATCAAATAAATCGCAAGCCTGGATTTCAACTGTGGGAGGGGCAGGAGATTGAGCAGAAGAGGAGGACATCGGTAACCCTGAGGAGATTCTGTCGAACGGGATAGATATAAGCTAAGACGTCGCTGGATAAATGGATCCTCACAACACAAGAATCAGAAATGGAGGCCCTCCAATGTTTCTGATAGAGTGCTCAATCGGGAAGTGGAACATAATATCTTGGGTTGTAAAGTTCATTCTATCTTCTTTTTTTTTTGCTGTAGTTTTTTTGGGATTTCGTGATCATTTTGAATTGAAAGGCGCTTGAAGTTTAAATGTTATATTTGCACATTGAATGTAGTCCGAGTATGTTTGATGCTACACATTCTTCAAAAAGGTTTTCTTTCTATAAGACATAATTTTTCACGCTTGAGTAATTATCTTACAGACAAGATTCAAGAAAATTACCTTTAACTTTGTCGCATCCATATCCGATGATATATTTTAGTCGTTCGAGTACTATAGTAAGCTTACGTACATTAGTCCAAAATCTTTGGGGTTTTTTTTGTGCAACTTATATCCATTTTAAACCAAAACGAATACCGAAAGCTCTCTATTAGCTACTTTAGAATGAATTAAATTGGAAAGGGAGAGTTTTTATTTGAGAATAAAATAAACTTTGCTGGGCTTTTTATGCCATATTTCTTTTGGAATGTAAGAATGTGTGTGTGTGTCATTCCAACTTCCGAAAGTTGACTCTGATTTGGGAAATAAAACGCTGCGTTTTACGTCACACGGTTGCTTCTGTTTAAAAGAGCAACTGGTTGCAAATACGTGCCAGCATTTTGCTCCTAACTCTGATGCCTAGACAAGACACAGCAATCCGATCGACCGCCGCCGTGAGAAGGCCAGCGATACGGCCGGAGTCCTTCATCCAAAATCTCTTAAAAAACCCTGAAATACCGTTCGCCTTGGTCTTATTAATCACCGATGCAATCCTCGTTTTTCTCATAATCACCTATGTTCCATGTAACTACAATTCGGGCACTTTTCTGACTTACATACATCATATTTTTCAGTTTTTGACATTTTTATGCTATATGGGTTTCAGACACAAAGATTGATTGGGACGCGTACATGTCCCAGGTTAACTAATCTTGGATATTTCATTTATTTTTTTTTAAAAAAATTACTTTTATATTATTTTAGGACTTAGAATTTTGGAAGCAAAAGAAAAGCTTTACAAATTTTAGATTTTTTCAAATTAATGCTGATAGGTCAGTGGATTTCTTGGAGGAGAAAGAGATTACGGCAAGCTGGAAGGGGATACTGGACCCCTGGTGTATCCTGCTGGATTTCTTTATGTATATTCCGCTATTAGTTTTCTTACTGGAGGGGAAGTCTATCCAGCGCAGGTATATTTTTTTTTCTTGTTTTATATCTGTTGATAAAATTGTCTGTTTTTAAATCAGCCATTTTCGGTTTAATGTGACTGTTGAATTGTATTTAGAAATCCAAACGATTGTTTCTCCTTAGTGTCATTTGATGAGTCAGTGCATACGCTCAGTAAAAATTTGCGTGAATCCGGAGTGTACTGAAGTGGCATGCAAGCCCTTTTAGTTTGTTGTCTTTATGTTGAATGAGAAATTCCACTCGTCTGACTAGGTGATTAGAGCCACACTGCCACCCGTTTATTTATTTCAGTTGTCGCAACTAACTTTTAGTTTCGAATCTCATACAATCTTGTGATTGCAGATTTTATTTGGCTTTCTGTATGTTGTGAATCTTGGATTGGTCTTGTTCATTTATTTGAAGACCAACGTGGTACAGTAAATTTCTCCTAGATTTCTGATATTTTACTTACTAATTCGTCTGTGTACTACTTTTATCATAAACTAAACTATTTATTTTTTTATCTTTGTTTGGTTGAAGTGAAAAATCTAAAAGCAAAGGGAAAAGAGAATCTCATGCTAGGCATTACACAAATTTATGAAGTTACGCTATTTAGAATTTTCGGTTCATTACTAGTGACCAATTTTTAAGGGAGAATGGGAATTGGAAAAAATGTGTCTGATTTAGAGTAGATTAATCTTAGGTCCTTCCCTGCGTGGAATCCATGAATAGATTTTACTATGATTACTGGTGGGGGTTGGAGGACTTATGATTTATATCTTCAAAATTTCAAGAATGCTGAACTAAAGCTATCCGTAGTCTAAAGTAGTAGTGTACTTTGTCCCTGACTCCACGGTTAAGGGTGCTGTTATCTTAATCCTGATTCGCAAAATTTAAGCAATGTATCAGGTCTTGATTTCAGATAATTGCTTGCAGCTTCCTTGGTGGGCTCTTTGCTTGATTTCTCTGTCTAAGAGAGTACACTCCATATTTGTACTTCGATTGTTCAATGACTGTTTTGCCACAACACTTCTTCATACTGCACTGGTTTCATTTATTTACCAAAAGTGGCATCTTGGTTTAATTATTTTCAGGTAACATATTTAATTAATTTTTTTGCCAGTATTTTTGGTGGCAGTATTGTTAGTTGCATGGTCATATTTTTTTTGAGCACAAGTTATCATGGTGATATTGCTTAACTAAAACTGTTGCAAGCATTCCTTCTGTTAGCACAGTGGAGCTGTCTCAGTGAAGATGAATGTGCTCCTTTATGCTCCTCCCTTATTAGTACTCTTGCTGAAGGTGCTTAGCTTTTGATTTTACATTTCTTACGAAGTTCTAGCATGAGAGTTTACATCTAAAGAAACTCTTAACCCTTGCCTGGAAAACCTTGAACTGCAGGCTATGGATATATTTGGGGTGGTGTCTGCTTTATCCGGTGCGGCACTGGTGCAGGTGCTTGTTATTTAATTCTTTAGTTGAGTAACTGTTAATTGTTTAATGACTAACTTGAAGGCTTTTAGTCAGCTTAAAAATATTTTTTGGTTGTACTATACTTGTGGGATATTATATTCTTGATTCATCCTTTTGAAGTTCTTAAATTATTTATTTTTGCCCCTTCAACTTTATTTATTGTAAGCCAATATTAATTGAACGAAGGGCTACTTGACAGTGATGATCTGATTAAATTTTTTATCTACTTTTACCACCACCCCTGGTGGATGATCTGCAGATTCTCTTAGGACTACCTTTCATTTTGTCATATCCAGTTGCATACATCTCGAGAGCCTTTAACCTTGGTCGCATCTTCATCCATTTTTGGTACTTCAATTGACCCCATAAATTTCTATCTTGACAATCTTACATATGTGATACCTGATTATTTTAAGTTATCCAGCTTCAGATGTGTAATATATTGTAAAATTTTCCATTCATGGTTAAATTATTCAAAGTTATTTGTTTAAACTATACAGATCAAAGGACTCTAGTAACAATTATAGTATCATTTTGAGTCATGGTGTACATGTAGAATGAACCAGCATTAAACAGAGATGTAGTTTCCCACAGTTGCCGTCTTCCTCCCCCTAGTCAAACAAGGAGAAGAGAGGACAGAGTATGAAACAAACTGCTGATGTGTATTATTGTGGTTTTACTTTCCAATGATGTTGTATATGAAAATAGCCTCATGGGATCTGAAAAAATGCTGCATACGTCTATCAACGACCTTGCCCGAGCTTTTTACAGATGATTGACTAAAGACCATAAGTTTATATGATTGTCTACAGTCTATCTTGTAATTATGAAAGACATATGACTATATTTATCTGTATTTTACAGGTCTGTTAATTTTAAGTTTGTCCCAGAACCTATTTTTGTTAGCAGAAGATTTGCGCTGTTTCTGCTGGCTGCTCATCTCATTCTGCTTGCAATCTTTGCACAGTATAGATGGTGTAGGTACGTACATATGCCCACGGTTTATTACTTGGAGTTTAATAGATTTAGAATCAATTGTACTTGCTACTTTGATCATGGTTAATAGAGCTATCATCCTCACTACCGTTTCCTGCATCACTAGAACGCCCTAGTAAAGAAGTTTATGAAGTCCATAGTCCACAGGGTATCAACTGAAAACTTCCATTAAAGCGAAAGAGACTGATTATACTGATATTTACCTAGATTATGATGGAAGAATAAACCTGACCAGTCTGTTATACTCAACTTGGTGTCAGTATGTATTTTAACCGTTCTTTTAAATTGTGTTTCTTTTCTTTGTTGTTCTCATTTGGTGCAGGCATGAAGGAGGTTTGTCTTCTCTCATTCATTCTAGACTTGTTCAACTGAAGCTTAGAACTGCTTATTTGAGTTCTTTTTCACTCCAGCAATTCAATAATTGTTCAACTGTCACGGCTCTTAAAACTGAACGTAAGCAATAGCTAAGTCAGTAAAATATTTCATTCCCTTCTTTCAGAGTTCAATTTTATACCTTAGTATGTATCTGCAATTTTACTGGTCCTGCAGATATTGTAACAACTATGTTCGTTGGAAATTTCATTGGGATTGTCTGTGCACGGTCTCTTCATTATCAGTTCTACTCTTGGTAAGTTCTCCAGTTCTTTTTCCTTTCAGTGTTGGCATGTTATGATGTCAATTGTGATTTTGAGGCTAATGATTTTAATAACTTGAAAATTTATGCATTTATTCTTAAAATTTGTATATTTATGTGTTATTTAATCTATAAATTTTCTTAATATAATTAAATTATAATAAAAACTAAAAATGTTTTTCCATGCCTAATCTCATACTAAACCTGCTTAAACATGAAACTTTTACGTAGAGCTTTGTCACGCTTCACGTTTTTTAGAATTTTGATTATTTTCATGTGATTCCATATTTTCATGCATGGATGTTGTGTATTGTTAGTATTTGCTTCAAAAGGGGCATAGTATTTTTTTTAATGTAAAAGCGGCATAATTTTAGATCCAACTATTATGATTCATGCGCTCTCTCTTAATGCAGGTATTTCTACAGCTTACCATATTTATTGTGGCGAACGACATTTCCCACATGGTTACGGTTGGTAACTTGGCCATTAAACTTGTTGCTTATTTTTATGGTGTTTTGATACTGACCCAGGAAAATACTCTTTTTCTGCAGTTTAATATTGTTCATGGCAGTGGAATTCTGTTGGAACATCTACCCGTCTAATGTTTACTCATCGTTGTTGCTGCTCTGTGCCCATCTGACTATATTAGGAGGCCTCTGGAAGGCTTCACCTGAACACCCTTACATGGCTAATGCAAAACATAGATTAGCAGATCTTGAAAACAAGGCTAGCTGAAAACTACAAGTTCAACTTATTTCAATTTCGTTTTATGCAAAAGAAACGGTATGTTTGGTTTTGTTTTGGAACTTTTCTCGATGTTTAATTTAAGGGGAAAAAATGAGATTTTAGCTAAAATGTTGTATTATTGTACTAGATACGCGCCACGAAAGGGTTGCTTTGATTGACATATGTATGTTGTAGTTTTAGGCTAACTTCGACTCATATATCCTACGCCTGTATTCTGAATATTAACTGTTTGCTATTGCATCTACTGGGAAGAGGGAAACATAAGTCTTCGCAACTTCCATCTATCTTTAAAGATCACATCCGTGATAGAGGAACCAATATGAAAATTCAAGTAGCATTTATCAATCCAGAGTATTCAAGCTCTTCACACCCACCCCTTTTCACTTCCTACCAAACATGAAATGTGGTCAGTCTCACTCTCCCCATCATTTTCAGCCAATCTAATCCACATTTGGCTTCAAAAAAGTCCTAGGCCTAAACGTCGAAAGCCTGGTTCCTTCATCTATCTTCCCTCCCTCCAAATTTTTGGTCTTCCAGAGAAGATCTCCCTACGATGGTTCTTTCGATTATCAGACTCTGAAATAAAGGATTCTTATCATATCTAAAAGTAGAGACTGAACCAGGAGTTCTAGATAAACCCTCGATGCAGTTGCAACAACTGAGGGATCCATACCAAATTCTGAATTTACCTTCACGTCCATCATGCATCTTTTCCAAATGAAAGCTACCGAAGCATATCCTGGTTTTTAGCCCCATAATCCAAGCTCCCAATTTTATTTTATTTTTTGATCGGTATACTCTAAGATCCCAATTGCCAAGAGATATAGAGCATAAAGGAGATGGTAACCTTACCACTACTTTGATCAGATTCTGGGAAAAAAAATTGACATGAATTTTTCCAGTATATTCGTTGACAAATTGATTTGACACTTCAGGAAAATCAACACAATTCACAAAAAAATGGATAAAATATACAAACAAACTGCCTCCTGAAATTTTGTAATTTCGCAGCAAATTTGTCAATCGTCCAATGGATTTGTAAAAAAATGATAAAAGGCCGAAACAAAAAACTTACTAATAGCAACAATAATACACAATTTTGGATTTTTTGGTTGAATGTACTCTGTCAGAAGCAAATCTATCGATGGAACTAACGATTAACACATCACATTCACATGAGAGACAAGTGTACGTATATCAGATCTTTCAAATGCGAAAAAACACAATTATTCCCACAATCATACTGTTATCAGATTCATACATACATGTATTGTATATATGGTACGTAAAAGGATAAAAACCGGAAATTGTTCAACTCCTGCACCGTGTGGCGGCGGTGCACGACCGAGTATACGGATTGGCTTGGGCACCCGGGCGGCAGTTGTAATACGACGCGCCTCTCCTTGAGCACGGTACAGAGTTTGCCTGAAGCGCGGCGTAGCTAATGTACTTCGTGGTCGCTAATATGCGCCGGTTGACTTCGGAATCCATTTCGAACTCTTCACCTTCGGCCATACACTCAGCTATCGATCCTCGGCAGGTTTCAGGCTTGGAAATAGGTATCCAGCTGAAGTCGCTGCCGGCTTCCGCGGATCGGAGAATCAGCGCCGCCACCAGCACGGCGGAGAGGATGAGGGGGATAAGTGGAGATCGCGCCATTGACTTTTTCTTCTAATTATTAACAAATGTATATTGCTTTGGAAAACGGGCAATGGAAGCTCCTTTTAAGTAGTTTGGGCGTTAAAAACTGCCCCTAATGATGTCGTGATTCACCAAATTGTCCTTCATCATTTAAAATTTTTAATGTAATAATTGCGTGTTTTTAATTAAATAATGAAAAAACCTAGTTAAATGAGGAGATTCTCTTGTGAAGTAAAATGACCGAACGAGGAGAGTGAAAAAAATGACAACGAACTAAGTTGTTTGTGAGTTGTTTAGAGTTTGGTTCGATAAATAAATTGTTCAGCATCGTTCGTTAAGTTTATCGAATTGAGTTTGAGTTCAAAAATTTTATTGAATCGAATTCGAGCTTAATAATATTCGGATCGTAAGCTCGCAGCTCGAACTCGACAAATTTGTTGGGCTAGTTTATTGGTCGTGAATTTAGCAACATGCATTGTTTATTTGTTACACATTGACGTTTTAGTTAAAGGGATGACATGTGAATGCTATAGAATGAGAAATTCTCATTTCAAATTTTCATATATCGGATGAAATTTTAGTTGACAATACTCAAAGAGTTTGAAAATGAGGTTATTTGACTTGTTAAAAAAGCTAATTTGTTTAACGAGTCGAACTTGAGCCAGAGCCAGACTTATTAAACATGATAAACAAGATATTATAAACCGATATCGAGCTATTTTCGAGCTTTGTAATTTTTAAATTATCCGAACTCGAGCTTATGATAAAAGCTCAAATTGAGCTCGAACATATATATATATATATCTTAAATGAGTCCAGGTTGAGCTCGACTCGACTCGTTTACATGCTTAGAAGACAGAGACCCCGACCCCTTCAATTTTTTAAAATTATAATTTAATCAGTAATAAAATATATGAAATTTTAATTTTTATAAAATCCAATATTAATTAATACATACTAAATAAATCAATATGGTATTAATAAGAAATAGACTAAGAATGATAATATTAATAAACATATTTTTAATTTTATTTTTGGAGATATTAAAATAATGATATTACGAGAACTAACAGTAATAAATAAAATAATTTTAGCGAAATTAGAGTCGACCACCACCATTATTTTATTATATATAAAAAAGAAACTTGTTCGTTTGTTCAATTTGTTTGCGATAATTTTTCAGCATAAAAGTTGACCTTTTCAAATAGAATTTAATATATATAAATTCATTTTACTATAATATTATTTTTTAAATGAAAATTTTAATTTTTAATATTTTTGACCATTCAGTTATTTCGGATACCGACTGAAATAATCAATTTTAATTGGTTTGGCTTTTGATAAATAATTTGGTTTGCGTTGGTGTTGTTTTTTTATTATTGTTGTTAATAATAATAATGTTTTATGCGCATTATTGTTTTTATTAATTTATTTGTTCTCAATTATTTAAATAAAAAAGAATCCAATTTTGTAATATGTGTCGTATGAAGCATATAAATATTAAGGAGAAAACGATGAAAATCGTAGATGAAAGTCTCACAAATCAAAATCTATTTAATGTCTAATTTTATTTTAAAAGAAAAAAAAATTACGATGCATTAATTTCATTTTTCATGGTCTGCCGATCAAACAATATGAAAAATATTATATCCCACTGCAATGCCCATCGTTGTCTTTGGCGGATGCTTGGGTTAACAGCAACAAAAATGAATTTTATGAAGAGTTGTGGAAATATAGACCAATCAATATCGTAAAACGATGACAAATACGAAATAGTTACTATAAAAAACTATTGTAACTCATTATAAACTAATTTTAAATATTTAATCTTTATCATGCGAAAAAAAAAGTTATCACATATAACACCAACTATTCCTAATAGTCCGATTACATCATTGAGTGAATATTACACTTGTTTCAAAATTTTGGTATTAATTACAGTTTGTACGTCATCGATAAGTTTGGCCTAAATTTCTTCCTTGTATTGGTTTTTATTTGTTAAATTAATAAAGGATTTCTTTTTTTTTTTTTTTAATGGACACTTTTTACATTTTAACAATATTATATTTTAGAAAATTGGTTGGCAGCAGGCTGTTGGTCATATCCTCATTGCTGTCTAGAAGCTGGATCTCTCAATCCACCAATCCTTCATTACCTACCATGGAAAAAGATGCGTTTTATAATATAATCCGAATTATAGAATAAAATCACCTTTTGACATCTTCAAGAATATCAGGTGGTGCTTAGCTTCATTCTTATCTATTCGATCTCAATTTGAAACATATTTTTCTGGCAGTTTTCGAAAGTAAGTCATAAATGGAAATGTGAAATTTTTATAATTTATGCCAAATGCCCTCCAAATTTATGACGAAGATGATAATACCTGATGCGTCGCCTGATTGTGTGGCGTTTGTGTAGCATATCGATCTGGAAAATTAAAGGGGTGTATCATCTCGAAAACGTGCAGTGGTCGAAATGATAATTAAGTATAAATATAGTCCTTACCTCTCAAATTGTAATCTTGAAATGAATTGTGATTGTTTTCATGAAGATTAGCGTGACTAACTCATTATTACATTATTAATTTATAAAAATTTCACTAAATTTTGAATTAAAAACAATCGCTATTATAAGTTTGATAACTTAATCATATTAAGTTGTAATTGTTAAATTGAATTCTTTAAAATTTAACTAGGCTGTTGAGTTGTATCATAATCAGTATATTTGTTATCGTCAATGGTTTAGATATTTGCTAGTTGTGAGAAAACATGCAGCACCATGAAATTTTAGAGTTACTTCCCTTTACTCTTTTATATATATATAGACTTACCACAAGTACTGCCTTCACACTATTTAATCTCATCACGCCTTTAATCAACCAGTTAAGAAGAATAATATATTTTACTTTTTTGTTATAAACATTTTTCACGAAGAACGTGCTTCATTTTAGGTGACCTCGTGCATGAGTGTGGATATATGATATTTAAATTAAATACGTCACGAATCAAAGTTCTTATTATATATTTTCAAAATATAGAAAAACAATTGATATAGTAGGTTGGCCTATAAAGGCTTTGGATCTAATTAAAGGATCGAAATTTAGTCTTAGTGTAATTAATTTTTAAATTTTTTTTTACATTCAATTCAATTTTGGATGGAGTTATAAATTTCAGTAAGCTAAATATATTAACAATATTTGATGTCATGTCAGCAATTATTGATATTATATAAAGGCAAAAACTTATGTGAGACGGTCTCTTATTTGGGTCATCCATGAAAAAATATTACTTTTTATGCTAAGAATATTACTTTTTATTGTGAATATGGATAGGTTTGACCCGTCTCACAGATTATGATCCGTGAGACGGTCTCACATGAGACCAACTCTTATATAATTATCACTTTGGAAGAAATTGGATTAGATGTGAAAAAAATCAAGTTATTGAAATATCAATTTTGCATTTTTTTGCCCTCCGATATTAATGTTTAGTTCAAGAAATTTAATTTTAGGCGTTGCGTTACATTTTCAAATTTATTTTATAAAATTGACCAATGATAAATTTGACTGCATGCTCTTGGAACTAGCTAGGTACGTAACGGAATTGGATGAGGGCAAAGCCATGTACCTCTACTTTGTGAAAGCCGAGATCTCAACTCCCTGCGGCTTACCGGCTCGCACCGTGCTCACCAGCAGCATCGACCTCGTGATATTTTCAACGATTTCACCAGCCCTAACGCCACGATTCTCTGCTACGATAGCTATCAAAGCATGTACTGTCAATTACTGGCGGGGTTATTACACCGCCGAAAGTCCTCCGCCTTGGCTGTGTCTTCGCCTCCGCACTCCTCCGAGCCATTTCCTTCCTCAAACACCACTGGCGCGATTTATGCCGCCACATCCGCTCCGGAAACTTGGTTCCGCGATCTACGATCCAGAATGCCGTTACGCGTTTAGATGGACCCGATCCTGAATCCTGATCTGGCAGGCGAGATTGAGCATATATGTGGCGAAACGTCGTCGTGGAAGGGTATAATATGTCGCATGTGGCCTAATGCGAAGTTCATCGAGGCGGTGGTGACTGGACAGATGTCACAGTATGTCCCGTCGTTGAGAGACCACAGCGACGAGAAACTGCCGTTGATTTGTACGTTGTACGCATCGGAGGAGTTCTATTTCGGGGTGAATTTGAGGCCCTTGTGTGATCATAGGGAGGTCTCTTTAACGCTGTTGCCAAATATGGGGTACTTTGAGTTCATACCATTAGGGGAAAATGGGACGTCTACGATGGAGTTTGAAGAAGAAGATGAGATAAGGGTGACCTCGACTCCGAGCAGCAGGCTTGTGGATTTGGTGAATGTGAAACTAATTGGTTGTTACCATGAACTCGTCGTCACTACATTTTCAGGTCAGCTTCTTTCCCCGCTGCCTTGTAATGTCTATCCAGTCCTAGTTTTGAGTACCCTTAATCCGACGAATCACTGAATTTAAAATATTTCATCCATTTCATTTCGAACTACGTACATGGGATTGAACCGATAATTTTCTCATGTCTGATAGAGTATTATTTGTATTTTCCCCATACATTGAGCTATATGTTAAACTATATCACGATTTTCGGCATAGGAAATTAATCTAATGTGATTTTTCCCTTTATATTTAAATATAATGTTTAAATTTGCATGTCAATCTGGTTGTACATAAACTAAAAGCTTGGACAAAGTTTGGTTTTCTTGTCCAAATACGTATACGCATTATATTCCATCATCTGAAGTATTGGTATTTTATTTATTTTCAAGATATCTATTTTTACAGTACAAAAATCCGTCTAAACGTAAAAACATTCAAATATAAAAACGATTAATATGACATGATTTTTTCAATATTTTTATTTCAAAATTTAATCTTCACCAGAAATACAATTTTAGAATATATTTTCCAATGAAAAAAATACATTTGAGCATATAAGTATCAATTCCATGATAATAATTAATATATTTTTATTTCTTGAACAATAAAATATGGGGATATTATATACTCAATTTCATAATGATATAAAAATTTATTAGGATAACATTTTTCTTTGAAATAGATTTCTTATTCATTTGGTTATTACTGAAATTAATAATTAACTCACATCTTATTTAATTAGCCGGGAGATTAACAGTCAACCAATTTTGTGATTTCTTTCAGGATTAAATCGTTACCGCATTGGGGACGTCCTCCAAGTAATCGGATTCCACAACAAATCTCCCTCCTTCCGATTCATCTGCCGCCGCAACGTGGTCCTCAGCATCGACAACGACAAGACCAACGATGAGGACCTCCACCGCAGCATAACCGCAACCGCCAAGAACCCACTCGAGCCCCACCACACCTTCCTCCTCGAATACACAAGTTATGCGGACACGTCCTCGGTCCCCGGCCACTATGTCATCTACTGGGAGATGAACGACACGCTGCACTCGGACGCCCCGAGCCTGAACGCCCATGTACTGAAAGAGTGCTGCATTGCAGTGGAGGAGGGGCTGGACTACGTGTACCGCCGGTACAGGACTAAGGATAAGTCCGTGGGGCCAGAGATCCGGGTAGTGAAGAGGAGCACCTTTGAGATGCTGATGGATTTGTTCATCACACTGGGTGGGGCGTCCATAAATCAGTACAAAACGCCCAGGTGTGTGAAGTCAAAAGCTGCTTTGAATCTGCTTAATGAGAATGTGACGGGGGCGTTATTTTAGTCCAAGGGATCCTGCTTGGAGTACTGCATGAATTAAATTGGAGGGACACAAATTAATTCCCAAGAATATTATTATCCTTCTCATCTTCATTCTTAACAAGAAGATAGGCAAGTGAGACAGTGATATGATCGTCCATCATCAAGTGGAGACGACAATTCTCTCAATTTTGAAAACAAAACACATTTAATAGTAGATTTTGATATAAAATAAAATAATTTTCGGATAACATTAATCTGAATTCTGTGTTCAGCAATAAAAATAATCATATTTCACAAGTAAACTGAAATGACTACATTCCTTATAGCTAAATTGATATTAGTCTTCTAGATGTTACACTTTTAAGGGGTGAGACAGATAATCAGTAACAAACAATAATTAGTAGTGTTCGGAATATGTATTTTAACATTTGGTTCATAATTACTCAGTGCATAAAAATCATTAATCAATATCATATTTTTCGAAAAATTGTGCTTCTAATTAAATATTCGTGTGAATATATTTTGATATAAAATATGTGTTTTAAAGCAAAAGTCCACTTATCTAATTTTTTTCAAAAATGTCTTCAAAAGGTGCTCAGAAATAGGATCCATGTGTTATTTTAACGATCAACTTGCCCATGGAGTGCTTTAGTGTATCCTAATTAGCCAATGTTAGATAATGTGATATGTTGGAGGGTATTTATAGGGTTAATTCGGAAGTTACAACCTCATTATTGATCTCATAAACGCCCATAATCATCCATAAATCTTCATTATCACCCCATAAATAATCATAATCAGCCATAAACTATCATTATCACTCATTAATCAGTATTATTTCGCAGTTACAATCTCATGGGGGTGTGGGGTTTCACAAGTTGCTTCATGTATATATTAGAAAAAAATCATAAACTATCATTATCACTCATTAATCAGTATATATATATATATTAGGAAAAAATTCCAAAACTCATTTTGTGAGTCTATATAAATTTTTTTTTCCCGCATCTATGACTATTTCATCGTGATAATAAGATGCCTCTGGATATTGTTGAAATAATTATGTGAAATACAATGGGACAGAAGTGGTGGCCGCTGAGACCAAACCTCTTTTATTACGAACATGTTACATGGTGGCGCTTAGTTAAGCCCTCTAAATACAAGAAAATCCAAGTGAAAGACAGACAACAATATATATAAATTGAAAGTCACAAGTTGACTGTTATTGAAGGAGCTGATTTTATAACTAAAATAAGTTCTTGTAAATCTTTGATAAGTAAAAAAGATAATTAAGTAGATACATGGAAGAATTCAAGTGTGGCTCCAAGAACTCAAGAACATTATAATTCTCATGGGATCTTCTACATGATATATTTGTCTTCTTTTTTCACTATAGTTAGTACCACATACATCTGAGACGTTCTCGCATTTTTGCACTGACTTTTTTTTACCCATTTCGTGCTCCAGTTTTTGCTGCGAATGAACCCCGGAGTTCCATGGAGACTTCATGTTCAAGACTTCTTTGGTACAAGTAAAATATATCGATTGTAGCTTCAAATAACGTAGCCTTAGAGGCAAATTTATAGCAGTATGATAAACAAAAAGGAGCATTGCTCAGTTAGTGGAGTGGTGAATATGGAGAGAGTCGTTGGCCAAGTTTAGGCATATTCTTTGCAATTTGTGAGAGAATGGATTGGTGGAATAATTCCCATGTCCGGGACGTTATGATAATTAGGTCCGAATATCATATAATGACACATTTAAAATTCAACTATCAACAAAAGGCAAATATAGAATATTAATTATGAAGGTAAATCTCAGTTATAACATGCATGAAACTCAGGTATATTAAATATTTTCTATACAATCATCTATACATCTTAAATTCTTAATTAAATGACTAATAATTTGATAAAGGTTTCCTTTTATGCACTGGAATTTATGCCGTGTCCACAGATTTATCAAGTGTAGTCTTAAGATATTGTGGTGGCTAATTCTCTTTGAGAGTTACATATATTGTGGACAAAATAGACGCCTCTGAAAAGAGCATTTTCGGAGAACAATGAATTTGATTGAAAGACATCACCCTATACATGAAAACTATGCAATTGACAAAAGAATATATATGTAGCTTCCTAATTAAATATTCGAAAACAACAAATCTCGTTACAACATAACCATCTTATCCGTCGTCTTTTCATACCGATATACCATCCATTTTGAATCTTTTATAAACCTCTTGTTTTGCAGCCTGTTAGTTGAGAACCAATTAATTTTAACCGTGATGCATGTATTGTCCTTCAATCCAAAAGATTTTTTTTTAATATATATATATACACATTTTCACTGTGTATCTATTTCAAGAATATAAAATGATTTCAGCTCGGATTTGAGTTTGGTTATTTATCATTCACAAAGTAAATAACTTGAACTTTATGAAATTTTTTCAAGCTCCATTTCTCATTTCATATATATGTCTCAAATAATTGTCACCTTTCCCGACATTAAAAAAAAAAAAAAGAAAGAAAGAAAAGCAAGAGGGTAACTTTGTTAAAAGTATCCGAAAAGAATGGAAGGACAAATTGGAGTTTCACAATATAATATAAAGGAATGGTGATGAATTATTTTTTCCCAAAGAGAGCCCATCCGATTGTCTTTTTTCCTCCTTTGTATTTATCTTTTTCCTTATCTTGCATGCCTATTGTGTAGAGAATAATTTGCTCTCAAAAGAAAAATAACACAACCAACTCCAATGACGCCTAAGATTTAACAACACAGATTCATACAAACAACCCAAACTTAATTCGAGTAAAAGACTTTCCGGATGATGCAGATGATTATTATCGAATTCGATTCCAATGTGTCGCTGAATGTATTGATTCTGTGCAATATAATCGAATTTTTTGAAATAAAATGTTGAAAAGCATAGTTGCCATTAGCGATTTGTGTTAAATCTCTACAAAAAATGACAAAAGTTGGGTTATAATAAGTTAGCATCACCATAATAAAAATGCAACCTCCTACCTTATCAAAGAAAGATCATCTCCGATATGTCAACAATAACAACTCTTACATGTAAGCAAATACCCATTCAAGAATTGCACCAAATTTATTTACTTTAGATTGGCCATACAAACTTTAATTCAACATAAACTATATGTCTACCATCACATTCTTTTACCATTAACGTGACTAAAGCCATTAAAATGAAGTATTTTACCAAACAAGTTAAATACTTCTCTTTTCTAAAAGGAAAACCACCCATTCTTTCATCATATGGTTTGTCAGGTGATTCCCTTTCATTAACAAAACTCTCTTTTACACACATGGATAGAGAAAGAAAAAGAAAAAAGAGAGGGTATACAAAGAGACTTTTGCACCACATCACTTCTTTTTTCTGTCTTAGGTTTAATTTGCAGCTTGTTCATATACTTAATTACCTAGCTAATTATACACGTATATTATATTGATGGCAAAGCCTAATTAAAATGTGGGTCCAACCGGATTAAGAACATGACAATTAGCAGCAAATTACATTAAACTAATATCAAGTAATGCATGTTATTGAATAAAACACAGTTACTCGCTAGGATCTTCTTTATCTTTCTATTCTATTACACAATTAAAGTAGTTCAAACACTCTAACTTTACGTTAAATTACATACTAACTTCATAATGCATGGCACATATTGGGATTTCGATTCCCACAAGATTGAGTCACATTATTGAGCATGCAAATTCGGCGTCGCCATAGTCGTCATTGTAATGATCATCTTGACCATTAACATCAAACATTGGATAGGCCGGTGGAGGCGACACATAGTAGCACGCGTTCGAGTACACATAAGACTGCATGGGGAAAGGCATGGCATAATATGAATTGTACGTAGTGACACCAGGCGGTGTAGTACTGTAACTCATCCCATATTCTGGAGCAGCATAGTGATATTGTGGAAATGAGAAGATTTGCTGACATGAAGGGCTCGGATTCATTTGGGCAATGGCCGGCTTGGGAATTACTGTAGGCGGAGGGGATCCACTCCTTGAAGGTGCGGCTGCAACACCGTCACCATTGTCAACCCCTCCGTTTGTTGATCTGTTTTTCCCCTTTTTCCCTTTCTTTTTCTTTTTTGTTCCTCCGCCACCATCCGAAACTGACTCCTTCAGTCTGCCGCCGCCATTTTCCTCGATTGCCGATGCCACTAGTGCACAATCATCAGCAGAGGCGTCATCGTCCTCTTTTGCATGTCCATTATCTTTATTATAACTAATTTCATCTTTCTTGGCTGGTTTTTTCTGATCATTGCCACTTTCACCATCTTTGCAATCTTTAGAGTCCTTTTTGCTCTTACTTTTCTTCGACTTTCCGGACTTCTTCCCTTCTTTATCGGGGGATCCCGGCCAAATCTCGGCATGTTTCCCCGACTTGACAAGTTTCTTGATCAATTCTTCAGAATCCACATTCCCTGTTACTAAAACTCTTTGTTGCTTGCAGTCAATCTCAATCTTATACACCCCTGATGAAAAAAAGGAAATAATCAAAAAACTTAATATAGCTAAATCTACACATAAATTAAAGCATTTGAAATCAACCACACATAAAGAAACACACTATTGCGTCACACATTAACCTGAAATATTTTGAAGGACTTTCTTTACTTTCTTCTTGCAGCCTTCACAGTGGATAGACACTTTTAAACCCCATGTCTGCATATAATAATTATTAAGTATAAATAATTGAAAATAAGCATAATGAATTATACAGATACAAACATTTGTACATAAGCATCCAGCGACTACCTTGTACTTGATCAGGTTTTCGGAGGACTTTTCATCGCCACCAGCAGACGACTTCTCCATTCTCTTGCGTGTTTAAAGGAGAGTACTTGAGTGGAAGAAGAAAACAAGTTAAGGGCTCTCTAAGTCTCTTGTGTAATGTTTTGCTAGTGATAAATTTAAAGTACTCGCTGATACTCACCACCTCATATATAGGAAGATATAAAGCAGCAGCAAACAACAAAAAAAACTGATTTGCCCCATCTCTAGGCTGTGGAAGCCACACAAGAAGCACAAGCAACAGGCCATGCTGTATGGGTATTACATGTCATCAAAGTTTTCATATTTTAGTGTTCTCGCACTTCAAATGAATTAAAAAAAAAGTTGTTTTCTTACTTTAGTCACTTGCAGTACTGCATTTACAATGACTTCCAGTCTGGGATAATAATATATCACTGAGCTATCTTTTTTACTTTTTGATAAAGAAAAAATAATCAAAATTTGTACAGTGACTACTTTTAGTTGACAGAAACCGCCACCCACACAATATTCTTCTTTAGTATTTCTTTGGACTTTTTTTTTATACAATGGGTTGGAGGAATTTCTTTTCTGATATAGCTATTTTTCTGATTTTAATGCAGGTTATCTAAGAATAAGCTAGTCTTGCATAAAGTGTATGATTTTACTTTAAAGTTTGAGAAAGAGAAAAGATTATTATCATTTAAAAAAGATTAGCCATAAATTAATGGTATAGTGTTTGTCTTCCAACTCCTTAAAAGTGAAGAAATCTTGCACCATTTTACGATTTTAGGCCATGACTTGCACCATTTTTAATTGTTTTACAAAAATACTTTCGTCAAATATTTTTATATATGAAAATACTTTATATATATGATGTTGAATGTTATCTCAAGTTCCTCTTCGGTTCTGAAAATCGGGTCTTGAATCACGAACAAAATAGCAGCAAAAAGAGCAAGTCGAGGCAATGAATCTCCTTTGTCACAAGACGAAATTGCCCGTATCAAAGTGCTATACGTTGCAAGCAATCGTCTCCAAGATACAGCGAACAATAATATGTTTGAACTTTCAAGTCTGGAAATGAGAGAACAAAATGCAGCAATATGGCATGAAATTTTCGAACCCCAACCATGATGTAGGAGAGGATTATTTATAAAAGATGACCGGATGCGTAGAAGAGACGCGTCTTTCCATACCGGATGCGGAGAAGAGTTACAATTGGAGGCAACGGACACATGGTTTGGTGAAAAAGCAGCCAAGAGCAGATGCTTTGAAAGCCAAGGGACGCTCAGTTTTCAGAAACAACACAGCGCGCGCAGCCGCGCGACAACACGCGCGGCCGTGCTAGAACAACGCGCGCATCCGCGCGCAGCTCTCTGTCCTCCAGGCACATCAATGCGCGTGCACCCGCGCGAGAAGCCACGCGGCCGCGCGCATTGCTCTGCTCGTTGGCGACCGAACCAGCAGCAAGCGCGCATCCGCGCGCCTACGCCTATCCATATGCATCATGTTGGTGCGAGCACTACCAATAAAATTTTAATTTCCCAATAAATTAGTATTGGTCAAAGACCACACCGAGCTGAGCCGGGCGGCCGGGCGCGCGCGCGTGTGTTTAATTCACCGAGACTTAGCCTACTAGGCGTCCTCCCCCGTTCAAAAATTTCTGGTACCTCTTGGGGCCCAAACCCATAGTTCAAACTAGGAGCTTATAAGGGAGACTCACCATGACTAATTTTCCAATATGAGACAACTCTCACTTCCTTTACCACTCTTCTCTTTATTATTTCATTTATCCAACATCCGCCTCCACAAAAATCCCGCTTCATGACAAATTTTTAATGTTTTTAGTTTTGTAACATTTTGATAATTTTTTATTTTTTTTATATCATTTATTTAACAAAAAACCGTGTGCATACAATTAATACTTTACAGAGTAAATAATTATCTGACGTGTTAATAATTAGGGGTGCTTGCCTCGGAAATAAAAATGGTAATTTTGGTTTTTTATATTGTTTGTAATTTTAGTTTTAATCAAATATGTATATTGTCAAATTACAATTTTAGTTCATTACATTTATTTTTTGGCATCTTTAATTTTTTAACACCGGTCTATATTTAATACACGTCAATATTTTTATTAAAAAGGACAGAATTACAAGGCAGATGACTTAAATTTCATTAAAAGTTAAAACATATACCACAAGACCATGTACAATGAACAAAGAAGACGAGCGGTGATGCGTGTGCTTCCTGGTCCACTAAAATAAAAATATATTTAAAAATCCAAATAAATAATAATAAATCAGAAAAATTATAACAAATATCCTAATTATAATTACATGTAGTTTTTTAATTATGTGTATTTTTTAATTACCACAAGTTTCAATATGACTTGATCGAACATATTTGAAGTTTACATATGGATGTATAGTGGAATTCATCCCCTTTTAAATTATGAATAATTTTTAAATATGTGTATTTTTTTTTATTTTGTGTAATTTTAAATTATGTTCTAAATTTTAATTAATTATATGTAATTGTATTTTTTTAATGATGTGTACTTTTAAGTTTTGTTTTAATTATTCTGTTTTAAAATAAAGAGTTAATAAAATGAAATAAAAAATTTATATTTTAATATCATCTTTGTAACTTCGTTTCACTGCGGTAAGAAAATGAGATGAAATTACCAACGTTGACATCAACATAAAAACTTCATCTCGTCCTTAAACATGCTCTAATAAGAACAACTTTCCCTATTGAGTATGTCTATATCCAAGGGGTGAAATGCATGTACATATTATTTTTGTAATATGAGCCTTAATGTATGGTGTGCATATATATATATTGAAATGAATAACTATATATTTATTCCAATATTGATGCAGAGGAAAATGTCACACCAAATCTTCCAAATGGTCAAACAAGAAGAAATATTCCAACAGCAGAAACCACTCTTTATTCAGAAAAGCAAAAGAAGAGAACACAACATTAAACAAGCCCAACTTATCTTATTTATTCGTCCATTAACAAACGTTAAAAGACGCAAAAACATTAGAAAACAAGGGGACGAACATAAACACAGCCAGCTCGTCACCATACGGAAGATCATTGATCAATGCTTCATTGTTGCTACGACCTTCTGCCACGCCGCCCGGCCCAAGATATCAGCACACCAAGCATTCACATGCGGCCTCGCCTCGAACAAGGCCTTAATCTTGGTGCGGAACAAGTTGTTGATAATTGGGAGATGGTGCAGATCTGCCAAGCTATAAGCATCTCCTCCAATGTATTTTGATGCAGCCAAACGTGACTCGTAAATATCCAGAATAGAGGCTAGCTTTCCTTCGTTAGCTGCCACAACACTTTCGTCGACAGCCATGCCTAGCATGGGTTTTACCACGAGTTCAAATGATATTTTTGATGCGGCGGCGTCGAATGACTGGGATTCAACTTCGACCCATACTGAGACCATAGCCATTTTCTTGGGATCTTTGGGTACAAGCGGAGTTCCCTTATCAGCATATTTGTGCGTTATGTATTGAGTCACTGCCCTCGATTCTAATATATTTCATGTTCAAAAGGGGAAAAAAGGATCAAAACAGAAACTTGCATATTTTTACCAATCAGATAACTAAAATCCATTTTAAACAAGAGTCGAAGATTGAAATTGTTATTTTCCACCTTTTCTAAACACGAGTGAATCGAAACGCAGAGATACGTAAAACAATTTCCGCAATAAATCCAAGATTAAAAGAAAATACTAGATTCAAAACGAGAAAGCTTTAAGGTATAAAGAAGGGGAACATACCAAATAGAGTCAGATCTCCATCTTGAAGGACTGGCACAGCCCCGAATGGCTGAATCAAGAAGAACCCACAAAAACTCGTCAAGAAACTCGGAATCCACAAACAAAAAATGAAATCAAACAGAAGAATTGAGTACTATCTCCCTACATTGAGTGATATGAAAGGCTCCTTCTTCTGCTGGCCTGAAGATAAATCCACAAACTCAAATTCGTACTCGAGCTCTTTCTCTTCCAGGCAGACTCGGACTCTTTGTGCGGCTGGAGAAAGAGGGTGTCCATAGAGCTTGATCGCCATTGCTATGCTCGTAATTGAGACAAAGCTTTGAGAAAATTATCAGCGGTTTAGGTTGGTTTGGCTTTAGATATGGTGATGTGTGAGGTATTTATTTTGATCAATTGCGAGTGTCACGTACGCACGTTGATTGTGTTTACACCACTGATTCCGAGACTGAAAAGTGAAAGCAAATTTGATAAATTTAAGCATCATAAAATATGCGGTTTGGATTCGATTGAAAATATTTCACAACTCGTAATCTCACATAATCTAATGGTGAATTGAGTTGGATTAGAAGAAAAATATTGATTTGAATTAATAATATATGCATAAAATATGCGGTTTGGATTCCATAAAAAATATTTCACAACTCGTAATCTTGAACAATCTAATTATGAGTTGAGTCAAATTGAAAAAAAAATATTGATTTGAATTAAAAATATATACATAAAATATGCGGTTTGGATTCGACTGAAAATATTCACAACTCGTAATCTCACCCAATATAATAGTAAGTTGAGTTGGATTCGAAGAAAAATATTGATTTTAATTAATAATATGACAAAAACTTGTGTGAGACGGTCTCACGGGTCGTATTTGTGAGACGGATCTCTTATTTGAGTCATCCATGAAAAAGTATTACTTTTTATGATAAGAGTATTACTTTTTATTGTGAATATGAGTAGGGTTGACCCGTCTCACATATTAATATTCGTGAGACGGTCTCCTGTTCTAATAATATATAGGGGTGGGTTTAGTCAATTTTTCCCAACAATAGCCAACAACTTTCTAGCTATATTTATGGTCGCACCTTAAATATTTTCTTTGAAGAAATAAAAAAGGCAAATTACGCAAAAATCTAATTTGAATAATTAAATAAAAAAAAGAAGTTAGGTTATACATGACCAATTTTGCTATTAATACTTGATTTAATAAATGATTTGATTATTGGAATTAAAATGAGGCCATTAAATTAAATAATCGAAATCTAATATCATGAATTAACAATAACTAAAAATAAAAGTTAAAGAATTTCAAATCCATTTATTACAAAATCATCCTAATAAATCAAGTGATTTTGTGTTATAGATTTTGTTTCTTTTTATTTTTCATCCATTTTCTACTTTTTCTTTCTTCTCCCACTTTTCTTAATTTAACCCAAGTTTTTTTTTTTTTTTTTTTTTTTTTTTTTTTTTTTTTTTTTTTTTTTTTTTTTTTTNCCCAACATCCAACAATCCACAAGCTCCAAGTACTCTGCGTTACTTCACCCACCGAGATTTATTCCCATGTCCACTAAATGGCACAATAAGTCTCTTGTGATAAATTTCGGAGACATATCTCCATCAAATTAATGACAAATTATTATTATTTTTTTTATCAAAAATATTAGTTTTTATTTTAAATATAAATAAATTTTATGAGACATATCTTCAATTAAGTCAAATTAATGATAAAATATTATTTTTTTATTTCAAAAATATTCGTTTTATTTTAAAATATGGATGGACCCTAAACTTTAAGTTCTACACTCAAATCATGACTCGTAATTGTGAGAGATCATTACGATTATGAAGACAACAAGCATCATTAGATAAGAAAATTGGGAAGTTTCAGTAAAAACACCACCGATATACGATAATTATATATATAATTTATATCATTTTTCATAAATAGAACAAGTGGTTATATATAACGATGAGTTATTATAATTTTTAGTAAAATAATAAGTATTTGATTCAATACAAAGCGAAAAATAGACGAAGAAATGAAAATGATTGAGGGGTTTTTTTTTTTCATTTATAAATAATGGAGGGTAAAATCAGCTCGATATATATAATTTCGGGGACAAATATTACCTGAACTTTTTTTTTTTTTTTTTAAATGGATCCGATGAATTAGCCGGGGCTCAAATAACCGTATTGAATGTTCACCCATCCTAGTATTATACTATGCAATTAAAAGTAGAACTTTTAAACTATATATGTATGTATGTATGTATGCATGCATGTACTCTTACCGTTCGTTTGGATGAGAGGATTTGGTAAATTTATATTACAATTCAAACATAAAATCAATCGATTAGATGATTCTTGGTTGGGAATTATTCGATCAATTAAACCATTCAACCCATGCAAACAGAACAAATGTAAGGGACCAAAGACGAGCCCATATAAACTTGAGTAAATATATATGCGTTAAACCAAACAAACTATGTATACTGATTATTATTGTCATTCTCCGATCCACTAACCAATTCAAGTTGACAAATCTAATATTTATGTATCATCTTTTATTGGTTTAATTAATTTGTTTGGTGCCACATGCATGTTTTGTGTTTAGGTGTACAGAGTGATCGAATTATGATGCTTGAGCTGCTATATATTTTAAAATATTTGAGTTGTATAATTGACATCAGCTATAGTTCCTATAATTAATATCAGAACTAAGGTTTGCAATTATCACAAAATTTAAAAAATTACAACTTTCTGAAATATCATAGCATATACATAACACATTGATCACGACTATCGATGATCCTTATTTCATACAATCTCATATTATTCTATACTAATATAATGTATTATCATCAAGTCACTAACTGTCATAAATTTAAATAACATTCGAACATCCCGGTACCTAGTCATTATTCTATTAATCATTATATTCTTAAGATATATAATTTGAACCTAATTTTCTCAGTTACCATTTTCGAACTCAATACGTCTACGACAGAGATGTAATGAAATATGACAAGCAAACAGTGAACAGTGAACAAATTTAATTTAGGCATGGGCCAAGATAGCCAAGATTGTACAAGCCAGAATAACATGGTATTGGCTTTTAAGCCCAATCTAGGCCCACCATCTAATTTTTTTTTTTTAATCTTTCCCACAATAATCCGCGCCAAAATTTGAATTCTGATAAATTTTTAAACACGTGCTCCATTTCCCAGAAAACCCCACTAGCTTCTGAGCATTCTAAACAAAGCCAGAGGGGAAAAATTGGGGGATTTCGATTAATGAAGAGAAAACCCCTGAGGGGAAATACCAATAGCGAATTCAAGAGACAGATAAAGCACTCTGGCGTGATCGTGAAAGGGTCACTGGCGGAACATCTGACGGTGCCTATGGAGCGATGTTCACTCGGTTTACCTGTTGAATCGGACACTTCTTCGCGATTCCAAAAGCTTCTAGATGCGGAAGCGAATCCATCGGTTGAGGATTTGCTGATGGATTTTGAAGAGTGCGCGGATGAAAAAGGATTCATCCTCAGTCAAGATTTCTTCTGGTAACTATGTATACACTTGTTTTGGACCACGGTTTTAGCTGCGTTTTCTTGATTTGTGATTTCTCTCGTTTACCTACTTTTAAAATTGCAAGCTTTGTAATGCGTATGCAAAGTTTTACAAAGCAAGAATATTGCAACGAAAAGGACAAAAACTTTTTTCCGATTTTAGAATCAGTCATACGAGGGTTGTCGATGATTTATTTATTTTATTTATTGCAGTACACCGGACTATATCACTCCCGAAATGCCTGCAATGCCAAACAATTTAGATTGGAATAAGGTAATTGCAAAGAATGTTAGTAGGAGCTGTTTGAGTTAATGTTTGTGTTTTCACGAAGTTTTGAGGCTGAGTTACTTGAAATTTTTTCGCAGGAAAACATCCCATGTCCCAAGTCACCAGAGAAAATTAAAACCGTGAAACGCAAAAGGCAAAAACTAGGTATGAAAAGCTGCATATCCGGCATCATGATCCACGATTATGGTTTGCTGAAAATTATAGCTCTCCGAGAGGTCCTTAAGCCTTATACGTCTCATATTAACGACACTGTCTGTTTTGCTATCATCATAAAATAAACACAGAGCTAATGTATCTTCAAGTTAGTTCATTCTTCCATGATTTTTTCCATAAAGCTCAAATTTATGTGTCAACAGCTTCCTCAACTATTAGTATTATACGTCACTCTGCTGCAATTTAACTCCAGAAAGAGTTACTAGATAATTGGAATGTTAGCTTTGTCATTGAATGTGGACAGTATCCTGGTGACTAGAGCTAGCGACAAGCACTCTGTTTGTTCACATTGTGGAAAACGGAAAACCAAACATCAAGAGATGTCTTAGCAGTTGAAAAAAAGATAGATATGTGGTACTGGTTTCAGAAATTACTTGTTGCTTGTTAAATGGACTCTTGTATTGAACAAATCCAACAGCTATAATTGTGTTTTCCATGCAATTGTCACATATTTGTCCTGGAGCATTGCCTAATTAAATTTTAGTAGTTCCTGGTCCTTAAACCTATAAATAGTCACGTGTAAATTAAAGTCTGTACCTTGCACAATTTTTGTCACTTTTATACATGGCAATTGTTTGCCTAACAATAACCCATTTTCATATGGTAAGTATGCTTATTTTTTTCACTCAGATGCTAAAATCTTTTCTACTTTTTCCATTTCGCTGGGTGATTCTCACATTTCAGTAACTTTGCTTCTCCACTTGTCTGATTCAATTTTTGTTTGTCATCCAGATGTTAAATCCACGTCATCCCCTATATCAACAGTTGCTATCCATCAAGAGTGGGAAGATCATACTGACCACAGTGAAGAAACAGATGAGATAAATACAGAAATACCAGTTAAATTGCAAAAGAGTCATGGCTTTGTTTCTAAGTCTGCTGTAGCATTAAGGTGTAGGGTCATGCCTCCTCCGTGTCTAAGGAACCCATACCTAAAGGATGGATCAGAATCAAATTATGATCCCTTTGCCAATCAAAGATCTAAATGTGCAGGTTTGCTTTACTCAAAAAAATGCTTAGATTTTTTTTTTTGGGAAAATGATCATTCGATTCTAAATATTGGTTATGCTAGTCGTTTCACCTCATCTATGTATCTTCATTAATATGTTCCTCAGCATTATGTCCTCATTAACTTGCCCGTTTGGTGTCTGCAGGTTTTTACCCTGCTGGAATTGGCGGTGATGGGCTTTCCCGTTACATGACAGATTTCCATGAAATTGAGGTATCTTGGAGAATCAAGACAGCTTTGCTGTCCTTCAAAAAAGAAAAAAAAAAGACAGCTTTGCTATATTTTGATTGTGCAGGTCTAATCTCATAGCTATTTGTCTCTTTTCCAGAAAATTGGTAATGGAAATTTCAACCATGTTTTCAAAGTCTTGAAGAGAATTGATGGCTGCATGTATGCTATGAAACAGAGCATGAGGAAATTGCATCAGGACGCGGAAAGGTATTTTATTGTTTCCCAGCTGTTTGTGACAATACTTTCTTTTGTTGCTGATTATGATTCATTTTATCAGGCGCAAGGCTTTAATGGAGGTTCAATCTTTGGCTGCCTTAGGTTTGTTGCATACAAATACTCTTTTATTATTTTGTCACTTCAAGGTTGATATTCTCAAGACTATCATTTTTCTGTTTATTTTCTCAGGGTTCCATGAAAACATAGTAGGATACTATTCTTCTTGGTTTGAAAATGAGCGACTTTATATCCAACTGGAGCTATGTGAACACAGCCTTTCAATGATTAAGCCATCTAAATTATTCACGGAGGGTGAAGTTTTAGAAGCAATGCATCAGGTGAATGATTTTGGGAGTGCAGTCATTCCAAACTATATTCAGTCATTAACTTCTTGCATAAAATCTTATTTATATTTTATCTAGGTCTTAATTATTTAGTATTGACCCATTAAGTTTAAGATTTCGGCATCCTTTGCAAGGAAGACGTTGGTTGTGAATTATGTCTGGTTGATACTTTGCAAAGTAGATATTATGCAATAATATTTTAGTTATATTTTATCTGAGTCTTAATTATATAGTATTTACCCATTAAGTTTAAGATGATTCGACATTATTTGCAAAGTAGATGTTGGTTGTGAATTATGTCTGGTTGATGTTGAGAAAAAGAAGTAATTATGTTACTTGTTTGATCTTGAGATGATTGGTACTGACTCAGATGACTTGCTTAGAGTTTCTAAATGATGCTTTGTTGCTTAAATGATATCCTTAGAGTTTCTATAAGAAAAGCTGTAAAGAAGTCACGGTCATCACCTGTCTTACATGTCCCAAGCTAACGGATGCATCCTATTACATTTAAGTTGCATTATTACATCTGTTCTCAGGATACTTCTGAATTCAAAATTTCTTGTTTTTTAACAGATTGCCAAGGCATTGATGCACATACATGAGAGAGGAATTGCTCATTTAGATGTAAAGCCAGATAACATATATGTTAAAAACGGAGTTTGTAAACTTGGTGATTTTGGCTGTGCTACTCTGCTCGATAGAAGCCTACCAGTTGAAGAAGGTGATGCACGCTATATGCCCCAAGAAATCCTGAATGAGGATTACGATCATCTGGACAAAGTTGATATCTTTTCCTTAGGAGTTTCAATCTATGAGCTCGTCAGAGGGTCAGCTTTGCTTGAGTCAGGGCCTCAGTTTCAAAATCTTAGAGAAGGAAAATTGCCTCTTCTTCCTGGACATTCCATGCAATTTCAAAATTTACTCAAGGTGCTTTAACTTCCTGCATGATGATGATGGAAATGCTTGAACTGATGTTACTATCGTTTTTTTGCTTTTTCTTCCTTTTTTTTCTCTGTTACCGTTGCCATATTGAAAAGTTGCTGAACATTTATATGTTATTGGATGAAATTTTCGTTTGGGAGCTCTAAATGTTTTGAATTAGTTTTGTGTTTATTCTATTGCTTTACGTTGTCTTAATCTTGAACTGAGTACAACACATGATCTCAGGTATGAGCAAATTAGTTATGTTGGGGCATTAATTTACCCATCCATGCAAATAAACCAACAATATTTTGTCATTTCCTGATTTGTCCAGGTCATGATGGATCCTGATCCAACACGACGACCTTCTGCTAAAGATCTAGTCGAGAATCCAATTTTTGTCAGGCACCAACGGAACGGCAAATGCAAGTAACCAAGTTCAGTTTTTATGATAGCTTCTAGAGTTGCTGTTTCACTTGTGTTTGAATCGTGTGATTGCAGAATATGACCTATTTGAAGAGAATCGTACAAGATTTAAACAAGGAATCATTCAACACTGTTTTCTTCATTGTAAGCACCAATAGTTTCAAGTATAATGGTGCTATTTTGCATGCTCTAGATGAGGAGAAACTGTTGTATACTTAATACTTGTACTTTTGTTGTATTATGATAATTCAATCGAGGAAGAAGTGTCTCAACAGGTTTTGGCACATAAATTGTGCAATTTTGATGTAAAACCTGCACTGAAATAGAGTTGATTGTTGGATATGGCCTAATCGGTAATCACGGGTCTTCTCTACAAGAAAGGCACGACGTTCAACGAATGCAACGTTCCTTTTTCTGTTGCCCTTGCTGTAGCTGTATATCACACATATACTTCAATCAACAAATCTTGTTGTGGCGGCCCCAAGTTGTGTAACTGTGCCTCAGTTTTGTGGTAATAGAAATATTGGGTGGAGATCATCCGGTGCAACATAACATTTTTTCCTAAGAATTATGCACATCAAGCTCATATCGAATGTCACCAATGCATGCAGCATATCATTTACCCTTGCAAGTTATGCATATCAAGCACATGCATGTTAAATGTCACCTAATGCAGCATATGATTTTCCCTTAAAAGTTATGCATATCAAGCATATATCAAATGATTTCACAGTCAAGTAATGGCATATACCGGATCGATTTTATGTTATATCATAAAAAAATTCATGCTATGCCATGAAGATGTTGTAAGGGATAGTTACATCCTATGTACGTGATTTCTCGTGATATGTTATAAATTAGACCATTATATTACCAAGTGTGGAAACAAATCCAATGGAGCAATTGTCTATAGCTGCAAATCCCAAACTTCTGCTCGTTCGATATCTTTTTTTTTTTCCGAGAAAAATTTCCACAATCTTAAGAGCAACCCCAAACTCAAATCACAAACAGTTTCATAGAACATCGTCAAACAAGAATTCACACAACACAAGATTGCTTTACCATGCATCAAGATTCAACCAAAAAGAAAGGAAAAAAACTGGCATGATGCAAACTATTTTCACAACCCCATATCTCTAAATTCTTCTTTTCTCCATCAAACTCAGGCCAAAATTATGAGGAACTGGAGCCTCTTTAGCCTTGTTATGATTAACCCTTTTTTCTTATGCCTCTTTATACTTACGCAAATATCTTTTTAAAGCCTCGGAATACTCATCAAACCCTAAACTCCCCAGAGCCCAACAGATATCATCTCCATTAATGGTCTTTCTCATCTCCTTCGAAGAGGCTTCTCCGGTCACAAAGCTGATGAATTCTGATACACATTCTTGCATAGTTTCTTTACTTTCTTTATTTTAACTTATTTTAGCAGTCGTACGTATCAATCAACTAGGACAAGAAGCATCCGACCAGAAATTCAAGTAAAGTAGGGATACTACGTATGGTCGCACTTTAGTATCATTGAATAATTAACAATATATTCATTTAGTAACATCAAATATATCTTTAATTAATTTGTATACTCTCCCATCACATATATTTAGGTTTAATTTTGTTTTCACATAAATTTTAAAAAATTATTGGAAAACAAATTTTACAGATAAATTTCTTGTTAAACTCTTATTTAATATCTGTTTTAATATTATATAAAAACTTGTTAGAAATAACTAATGTATTTTAACGATTGATAAAACAATATTAAATATAAATGTTGGACTTTATATTTGAGATTAACGAAACCAAAAAAAATTGTCTTTATATTTGAGACGGAGAAAGTCATACATGATCTTTCAATTAATGTATTCCATTAATTTTGTTCGTTAATGACTGTAATTAATATTTGAAGGGTTCTAAAGTTTAATGACGTTTGTGAAATTTAAAAGTCTAATTATATTTAATCTAAACTTTTATATACTCTATAAAATTTTAGTGATATTCATTGTAAACATTTTAGAGTTTTTAAAAGTCATGTCATATTCAAACTTGAATTTAAATACTCTTCTAAAGTCTATAAGTATTTAAAATGACAATAGACTTTTAATGACTTAATGTAATTCTATTAAGTACGAGAATTAAAGTCTAACGTACAACTATAAAATGTCAAAAAATGTCATTGATTCTACCTAAAGATTTGGATAAGTATTTTTAAGGAATTATATCAAACTCACTTTCATTTCTATTAAAAATAATATCAATACAAATAATAATTACTTTATTATTTCTCGCCCATATGTTTTGTTTCTTTGACTTTTTTAAAATATATTTTTTATTGCTAATAATAGTTTAAAATAAAAATAATTAGCATAATTAATTTTATTTTTCGAGTTCTGATCACAAAACTTTGCGCAATTTGAAATTATAAATATTAAAAATTTTAATAAAAATTTATTACACTGCATAACAAAAATAATTATAATATTTTATCGACCCATAAATTGAGAATAATAAAAGTTATTCACGTTCAACTATTAGTTTAATTTTTTTTAAAAAATAATCACAATCTTAAATTATAAAATCCAAAGGCTTATATGAAAAAGTTTACAAATATCAATAGAAGTAATGCAAAATAAATTTACAAGATTTTGTGAAAATATTTAAAAATATGTGAGAGTTTACAAAAGTAAGTAAAAATATATCTAACTCTCCAAAAATCTATTATTTAAAAAAGTTGACAAATATTTGCCCTAAATGACTTGAGGTGTATTAATTTTGTTTTAGTGAAGAAACTCCCATATTAATGGGCCACCCGGATATAAAATCGGGCTTGAAATGACTTGGGCCAAATCATCATTTATTGGGCTTTCATCAGTCTGTATGTCACCCATTACTAAATATTTATATTTTTTAAAAAATATATCATTTATGTTTATCATTCAAACGAAATAATAATGAAAATATAATTTAAAATGAGTTCCTAAATTCGTAAATGATTGACTCATGCAACAGAAAGTGTTTGCCAATGGTGCATTTGGATGACTATCCCATCCCATTTGTTTTGACACTCTTAAATTTATAGATTCGAATTCATTTATTTTCAATATTATGTTAACGTAATAGATTTCAAATTCCTACAAAATGAAGTAATATGATATCATTCTATCAAATCTTTTTCTAAAATTAGAAATCCTTCCATTCAAATACAACATAAGAAATTAATCTTACAATTTAATTCCGCAAAATTTTATTCTCATGATAATTTATAAATATGAAACTTAACACTTGCAAAATATAAGAGTATTAATTATGTTTAAAATTTTACATTACCAATTTAGTTAGCCCGAAGTAAGTATTTGAATCCAATAAACATTCTAAGAATGCAAAAAAAAAAAAAAAAAAAATTAATCAATAAAATTTTAAATATTTTAATTTAATATTTTTGTATTATTACGTAACATGCATGACCCATGTTACAAAAAAGGCCGGTGATTGATCAGAATGCCCAAGTATTTCTAGTTTGCTCTATTAATGATTTTAACATTTAAATTTAAGTTTTCTATATTTTTGGCGATCTCAGATGTGTCGATATCAATTGTGTCAATTACGTGGATAACTGGTACAAATCATTATACAAGGAAACAACATTTTTTCGTGTTATTCCGGTCCTCCAATTAATAAAAAACAAGCCTTGGTCCAATAATTTAGTTTTTTTTTTATCTAGACATTCTCTTCAATTGGAATGCTGACATGACAATAAATAAATCAGCAATGTCTAGCGTTATTTAAGAGTTATGTCAGTAATATCTAATGACAAATCAACGTTGCGATGAAAAAAATGAGTATGAGTTTAATAGAAGCCAAATTACTATCGTAAGACCGAATTTTGACAAATTAAAGAACCAAAATACAATTTAGATCAAAGCACAAGACGGATTTTGATATTTTTATTAATATATATACATAATATATATAAATGAGCTGAAATAGAATTTTAATTAATTTCTCATTATTATGATAATTAAATGATTTATAAATTAAATTTCTTTGATTTGTGTCACTTTCAAGGTGGGATCAAAAGGTTGCAATCAAATTGAATACAAACAATGCATTACAAAACAAATAAGCAAACAAATGAAAATAAATATATAAATAAACAAATAAATTGGAAGAATAACCGTTGGCATCAAATTGACTAAGCAATTACACGATCGATGCGATACTGCCGAACAAAGTTAAATATAAATAGCTCTTTCACCTTTAAATTATACCATTTCCTGAAAATAATGTTTAAATCAAACAATTGTACTTAAACAAGTCGATAATACGATAAATCAAACGTCAATTTTTCCTTCTAAATAATAAAATCCGTTCATGAAAGGAAAAGAGAGCACAATCTTGGAATTATTTCGTTTTTTTTATAATCCAAATAATGTCTAACTTTAAGGTTAATGAAATGTCCACTACACATTTTTATTTAAAATGTACTAAAATTTTTTTTTCTTTTCCTCCTATGCTACTCTCGGCCGAAAATAACCATACATAGCTATATTTTTAAAAATACTTTTGCACCATTTAAAATAAACCAACCAATTCTATTATTTGAAAATCCAAAAGAAGGTATTTGAAATATAAAATCGTAAACGTCAACCAACCCTAAACTAACATTATTTCAAAAATAAACTTAAGTCTAACATCCTCTCAAAAGCATATAAATTATAAAATTTTTGAGTAATCATAAACTTAATTTTGTGAAAATTTACGATGGTCCTCGGGTTGTGTACACTTTCAGTCCAGCTAGTTCAATTATCAAGTCCTCCATCAATATCATGTTCACATGCATTGATCAAACCTAGTGAGTCTATTGACTCAACAAACCTTAATCATGATAGCAATTAATACATATACATTCACAAGCAACATCGAAAATACTTTTAATAAAATAATTTTTCACTAATATGCATAAACTTAAAAATTTTCTTTTCATCAAATACTTTTTCCTTTTTCCTCAAATATTTTTTCTTTTTCATCATATACCTATACATTTCTCTTTTTATTGAATTTAGATCATCAATTGTGACTTTCGTATTAGCTATAGGTCGATGGATCCATTTACGTATTACCACGGTACCGGACAGCGGGGACATTAGCGACACTCTCACCCGTCAACTGAGCATTGACCTTACATATCATCATATCATCGTATTAGTCACAATCAATTCACCTTCTTCAACTTTTCATATTTCTATCACTTATAAAAATTCATGCACATATAAAATATATTTCTTTTAAACCAAGCATGAAACATGTCTTTTAGCATTAACGTTTCATCATAAAATTCCATAAACATTTTAACATTTATTACAACATTCAGGGCAATGGCAGGACGTCTAACATTTTTCAGGTGTAAAATGACTGTTTTGCCCCCGAAATCCTAACTTTCCCAATTTATCCTTAGACCTTAAAACGACGACCCAAATCATTCCAAACTTAACATAACACCTTAAAATACACCCATAAATATTTCTTAGACGTAAACTTAAGCTCCTCAACTAATTTTCCAAATCGTATTTAAACTTAGACGTACATCCCAGTTTTGACTCGTATTGAGTTGAAACTTAACCAAACTTGAACCAAAGTTCATTAACTCATAACTATACCATATACAACCCAAATCAAGCTAATTAAGACCCTCGAACTAGCCTAGGACACCTGATGAATTTTAGTCCCTATTTTTCGAAAACCCTAGTTTATATTGCCTTGCAACCTTCGACCCTAGCCCTTAGCCAACCCGTCCAGACCCTAACCAACCCCCTTGGGGCCATGACTGACCCTCAGGGACCCTAATGGACAGAACCTAACCAGCCTAGAAGCTGCAGCCCTCAAGCCGTGACAAGACCCGTGCGCGACTTTGCCCTTCGCCCTTGAACCAGCCATCATGCAGCCTATCTAGGACCATGACTCAGCCCTCTTAAGACCCCTGGACATGCCCTAACCGCACCTAGCAGCCACAATCACTTAGGAAGCAAACCGCACCCTAGCCGAACCCTAACTCACTAATAACCAAATTTTCGTTCAAGCCATCAACCTTACATGTGTAGCCCTTATTTATGCATCTATGGACCCTTAACGTTTTGTAAAAACGTCCCTTCAAGTACCCATGCCATGTCAACCCCTTTGTGCATCATTAGCAAGAGTTTTAAAAAAAGAAAACTCTAGTTTTATGCATATTTAGCCATAAAAATGAAAATACAAGTATTGCATCATATTTTTCATCCAAACATAATCAAATACACGTAATATGGTGTGAAAGATGTTTGAAAGAAGATTAATGTGTGCCTTTGTGTATATTACATTCGAAAATCAACTTGCGATGCGAGGACGCCGGCGGCGAGACGAGAGAAGAAGCTTGCTGAATTTTTCTTCAAACTTGTGCGAATTACTCTCAAAATTTTCGTGTGGTGTGTGCTGATGTGAGAGTCCTAGTTTTCTAGGTGATGGGGCGTGAGGTTGAAGGAAAATAAAAGACTCGGAAGCCTTGATTATTTGATATAAAATACATGATGCAAGCTTAGGCCCATTAACCTAGTATAATAGGTCCAATAAGCCCATTAGTTAATATTTAAAATATTTTGTTTAAGAAGATTTGTGAAAATATTATCCGAGTTCTCAAAATGTCCTTATTTTTATCGAAAATCGATTACCGGTTTAAAATACGACTCAACGTATAAAAACACCTCATTTTCGAAAATTTCATTTAAAATACACCACACATTAAACAATTAAAAATAATTATTTAATAAAAATATTTTCCATCATATGGTCCCCGGTCTCCGTTCCTCTATCGCATCTCAAATAACTTTTAAAACACAGTTTTATGCATTCTAACAGAAAACCCTATTTTAAACATGTAAACATAAACACCATAGTTAATTCATGCCATTAAAACTATTTAATTAGTCATTTTCTATTTTCCTTAGATTTGCATGCAGTTGGATTACATCATCGTATTTTAGACCTTAGAGTTAATCTTAAATTTTTTGAACTTAGAAAATAAGGTATCTTAGTTTATGTCAATTAGCTAAATGTCTCTATTGTTGGCATAGCTATATATTATGAACTAATCAGAGTAAATAAATTTAAATTCTTGTTGGGTTATTATTGTCATTTCTTGTATGTACTTACTGCTATTGGGATCTATTAATTGTATCGATGAATCCCACGTAAGTGACTTGTTTCAGTTGTTTGGTAACTAGTAATTCTTATTTTTGTAATGTTGTGGGTACTTAATTTGACCTCTTTGTTAGAAGTTGGTGCAACTTTCACATTCCAATTCATGTTTTCTTCTTGTTTATTACAGGCTTCTTAATGGAAGGAAAAAAGTTTTTTACTTTTGTTAATTCATATTTTTGTAATTCGTAGTAGCTTGAAAATTCCATTATTCATCATTTTACTTGGTATTATTCAAATATCTATTTATTATACTGCATTTAAATATTATCAATTAGTTTAATTATCTATCTACAAAAAAGTATACAAAAGTAGTCTTTATAATAAAGTCCTTGAACTTCATTTTTTTTTTCTCAAATCCTTTATCGAAAGAAACAATCCCAATGTATTTGGTATTCTTCTCTTTCAACTTAAATCTAATAAGAACAATAATAGTTCATCTGCAATAAAATATTTATCTCAGTAAATGTATGAGATCATATTTTATTTTCCTAGGGTTTTTGCATCCAAATGAGCACCTTTTTTTTCTGTATTCTGTATTTCATTTTTAATTTAGGCACACTTTTATATCATTCCATATTCTTCAAACATGGCCATTTTGTATGGAAGTTTAAGTTATTGTCATCTATACACGAAACTAGCAAAAAATTTATACTTTGTGAATAAAGGAATTAAACTAGGGGGATTTCTCCATCAGCTGTCTCCTATCACAACTATATATATACCACATAAGCCAAAGTAGGCCATATTCATATGTTGACATCCTAAGCCAACAAAGAGCGAGTTAGCAAGACTTGAAGGGATTTCGCTGCCCTCTTGTCCTCCTCCACTTCAACCAAATTCCTCATTCCCAAAAAACAAATCCCTTTTTTGGATTACACTTGCACCAACATCGAGAAACCAGAAAATCCAATCTTGGGCCCAAAAATAGCACTAAAAGAAACTTATTGTATAATTACTAATTAATATTATTATTTTTTATAAATCTAAATGTCAAATATCACAGGTGATGAAGGGAGTTTCTCTTCTGGAGAAGTTCAGCAAAGCCAAGAACAGAAGCTGCAGCAGCACAACCAGTTGCTCGCGCAGGTGACCACGAACAGCAGCAATGGCTCCATCTCAACTGCTAAGAAGAAACGAAATTTACCGGGAACACCAGGCAAGTCGTATAACTCTTATATCTTTTTCTTGTCCCATTCTATTTTGTGTGCTTGGAAATAAGTAATGGATTTTGTGTTACTATATGACTTCACACACAGAATGGTGAGTTACAGTTAAAGCAGATCGATGAAGTATTGATCACCAAGGTAATAAGAAGAAAAATGTAACATTGTGGGATGTTTCTAAATTTGTTGTTCAAAATGATGACAGCTCCAAGAAATAATAATTTAATATACTTTTAGTGTTGCCTTAAGTCATACTTAAGAAAGAGATATTATTATTTAAAAAAGGGTCCAATAATTGCCTCTTTTTTTTTTTGTGAAATTTCCAATAATTGCTTGAAAACTGCAATAATTAATTACCATTGTGCTTGTTGCACATATGCATATACATGGTTTTAGCTCTTCCCCTACATTTATTCTGCAAACATCTCGTATGGAATATATATATCTTATATGATATGAATATTTATGACGAACTAATTTATTTGACGTAATTATTTGGGGTCAAAACTGTTTTGGTTCATTTTATTCATCGTTAAAAACTAAAGAAGGAAAGACCAAAAAAATCTGGTGAACCAAAAGGGTTTACTCTGTTAATATAAGTATCCAACTTTGGAGGGAATGCATGCACCACTTTCCCTTATTTTTAACAATAAATTAATGTCGAGAATTATAAAAAAAATGTTCAGTTCATATCTTAAACAATGTTTTTGAATCATTACAAATATATATAAAAAAACCAAAATAGTTTTATATCCAAATAATAGTGAAGTAAAAAATTATTTACCCAAAATATTTTTCACTGTAGCGCAGCAAAGTAAAGTGAAAGACAATATTTTTATTATTAATATGGTTCCCCACGCACATACATTTGTGTACACAAGATAATGGATTGAACATATATATCTCTAGGCCAAAAAAAAGTAATTTATGTTTCTATATATAAAATCTTAGATTTTCATATAAACCAGTCTTGTATAAATATGGGATAAAATTGTATTTTAGGCTGCCAATATTTGATTTTTTTTTTCATTTTTTAGAAGTTTAAAAATACTAAAAATGTACCTTAATTTCCTTTTTATTATGAATCAGATCCCACAGCTGAAATTGTTGCTTTATCACCAACAACCCTAATGGCAACGAACAGATTTGTGTGTGAAATCTGTAACAAAGGGTTCCAAAGGGATCAAAATCTGCAATTACACAGAAGAGGTCACAATCTTCCATGGAAGCTTAAGCAGAGAACCACCACTGAACCTCGAAAACGCGTTTACATCTGCCCCGAACCGTCGTGCGTGCACAATAATCCTGCACGAGCCTTAGGTGATCTCACCGGGATCAAGAAACACTATAGCAGGAAACATGGAGAGAAGAAATGGAAATGTGACAAATGCTCGAAGAAATATGCAGTTCAATCTGATTGGAAAGCTCATCAAAAGACTTGTGGCACTAGAGAGTACAAGTGTGATTGTGGAACCATTTTCTCAAGGTAATCTTTGCTTTTAGTCATCAGGAATCCTATTGGTATTTCAAGTGTCATTCATATCAGCTATGTTCATCATCAGGTCAGTAATGCTCAGCGAAATATATATTTATATACACACACCAATGGGAACTTCGATAGAGTAGATCAATTATCCATATTTAGTCATGTTGTATCTTCATGTGGAGTTCATTCCCCACATGCAAGGCTAAACATGGGTCATTGATCTTGGGGTCAAATTTAATCAGATAGTGAACGAAGAACGGAGGACTAAAAATCTATATAAACCAATTTTCTTTTTTCCCTGAATTTTTTAACTGAAATTTCCTCAAAACTACTTTTGGTGTCAAGTTATATATA